>NW_914297.1:0-1378 GCF_000209065.1 Trypanosoma cruzi
CAGGCATTCAAAGACGTTATTTCTCTACCGTAATTCACTCGCGCGTCATCTAGTTCCTGCCGAGCAGCCCGCGCCTCCGCCCTGAATCGCTCGGCCTCCTTCTCCGCCTGCTCCAGTTGTCTTCTGAGGGAACTATCATCCTTGGGGTGGAGGGACTGCGCGGAAAGTTCCTCAAGCCTTCTTCTCATTTCCGTTTCATCTCGCAATTTCGTTTTTAACTCATCATTCTCATCACTGAAACGTTTCAACGCACTTGACTGCCTTTCTAACTGTTCGCGCAGGGGCTGAATCTCGCCCCATGCGTCTACTGAAGAATTCGTTTCGGCCTCTAATGGCCGCCGAGAGAAATTGGACCCTGCAGGCCCAAATTTTCCGCCCGATGCATTCGTACGGGTGGATTGCTGCTGCTGTTTTTTTGCTTTTGGTTTCGGCTTCTCTACCGACTGCGGAGGAGGATTTTTTGCCCGCGTCGCTACCGCATTCTTCTCCACCCGCAGCTGCTTGTGTTCATCCTGGAGCCGCTCATTCTTCTCCCGGACATCCCCTAACTGCTCTCGAAGGGATGCCAGCTGCTTTTCATTCTCACGGAACATCGACATGTTCTTATCCGCCTCCCTTTTCATTCGCTGCACTTCTTCTTCCATCTCCGTGACTCCCTTGCGCATCTCCTCGACACGTTTTTCCAGCGATTCGGCGCGGCTTTCGGCGAGTTTCCTTAGGGCGGACTCGTCATTGGCTCGCTTTACCTCACGCAGAACATTCTCTTCCGCGGAGCGCTGCATTTGCCTGGCATTTTCGGCATCGGCTCGCGCAGCAGCAGCGTCATCTTGGGCACGACGGAGTTTAAATTGGAGTTCCGCCTCCTGCCGTTGAATCTCCGCCATTTTCTTCTGCAGATGCTCCACTTCATAACTGACGGGCGCTCGATTCACCGCAATACTCGCCTCATGCGAATTAGACACGGCGGTGGCCGCCTCCATCACGCCACGCCGCTCCTTCGCCGCCCTCGGCATCGGGTTCCTCGCGGAATATCGCCGGCCTAAAGCGGCCCGCGCAGCCTCCTCGGCAGCGGCTCTTTCGCGCTCCGCCTCCATTGCCTCCCGCTGGAAAAACGCCGTTCTCTCCTCGTCGGTCATGTACTGCATACGCTCCCCGCGCTCCAGCGCGCGAATACTCATCCAGTCTTCATGCTTCTCCCGCTCAAGTTTCGAGCGAGCGGCACGCTCACGCTCCTCCTGCATGTAACGAATCACCCGCTGCTTGCGCCTGGTCTCGTCGATGGTATGTCCTTCGCCGCGAACGCTGGAGCGGCAACTGAAACGACTGCCAAGGCGCATGGAGCATTGACTACCGCGTGGATCGCCAAAGCTTGTGGCAC
>NW_914298.1:0-1378 GCF_000209065.1 Trypanosoma cruzi
GAATGGTGGTGGTCAGAGACACTCTCTTTCAATGTCTGTTTGCGTGTTCACACACTGGACGCCAAACAACCCTGAACTATCCGCTGCTTGGAGGAGTTTCGCGAGATCTTGCCCACAGGGGTGCTGCACTCGCCGGATCGTTTTCGAGCGGCCGCTGCACCGCACGTTGTGGTCTAAATTTTTGTTTCGAATTATGAATGGTGGTGGTCAGAGACACTCTCTTTCAATGTCTGTTTGTGTGTTCACACACTGGACGCCAAACAACCCTGAACCATCCGCTGCTTGGAGGAGTTTCGCGAGATCTTGCCCACAAGGGTGCTGCAGTCGGCGGATCGTTTTCGAGCGGCTGCTGCACCGCACGTTGTGGTCTAAATTTTTGTTTCGAATTATGAATGGTGGTGGTCAGAGGCACTCTCTGTCAATGTCTGTTTGCGTGTTCACACACTGGACGCCAAACAACCCTGAACCATCCGCTGCTTGGAGGAATGTCGCGAGATCTTGCCCACAGGGGTGCTGCACTCGGCGGATCGTTTTCGAGCGGCCGCTGCACCGCACGTTGTGGTCTAAATTTTTGTTTCGAATTATGAATGGTGGTGGTCAGAGACACTCTCTTTCAATGTCTGTTTGCGTGTTCACACACTGGACGCCAAACAACCCTGAACTATCCGCTGCTTGGAGGAATTTCGCGAGATCTTGCCCACAGGGGTGCTGCACTCGGCGGATCGTTTTCGAGCGGCTGCTGCACCGCACGTTGTGGTCTAAATTCTTGTTTCGAATTATGAATGGTGGTGGTCAGAGGCACTCTCTGTCAATGTCTGTTTGCGTGTTCACACACTGGACGCCAAACAACCCTGAACCATCCGCTGCTTGGAGGAGTTTCGCGAGATCTTGCCCACAGGGGTGCTGCACTCGGCGGATCGTTTTCGAGCGGCTGCTGCACCGCACGTTGTGGTCTAAATTCTTGTTTCGAATTATGAATGGTGGTGGTCAGAGGCACTCTCTGTCAATGTCTGTTTGCGTGTTCACACACTGGACGCCAAACAACCCTGAACTATCCGCTGCTTGGAGGAATGTCGCGAGATCTTGCCCACAGGGGTGCTGCACTCGGCGGATCGTTTTCGAGCGGCCGCTGCACCGCACGTTGTGGTCTAAATTTTTGTTTCGAATTATGAATGGTGGTGGTCAGAGACACTCTCTTTCAATGTCTGTTTGCGTGTTCACACACTGGACGCCAAACAACCCTGAACTATCCGCTGCTTGGAGGAATGTCGCGAGATCTTGCCCACAGGGGTGCTGCACTCGGCGGATCGTTTTCGAGCGGCCGCTGCACCGCACGTTGTGGTCTAAATTTTTGTTTCGAATTATGAATGGTGGTGGT
>NW_914299.1:0-1378 GCF_000209065.1 Trypanosoma cruzi
TTTCTGCAGCACACGCACAAGCACACGCACAAGCACACGCACAAGCACACGCACAAGAACACGCACACAGAGTGCAAATCACAGTGGATTCGGATGTTTCTTTTGCGTTGCGTGTGGCAGCAGCGTGTGGGTGCTGCTTTTTCCCGTGGGCATGAAGCGAAGGGAGGAGAGAGGCAGCGCGCAGGGCGAGTGTCTCTTCCTGATGGTGTGGGGGCGCTGCGTTGTGACCGCATGGAGTGAGGCGCCGCGTCGTGGATGGATGAGGAATTGCTTCTGCGTGTGGCTCTTTGGGTGATTGCTTGCTCCGTGTGCGTTGTGTTTGTTGGCAGCGGGGCTGTGGCCGTATGCCGTTGGCCGTGGGATTGAACTGGAGGCGGTGGCGGTGTGTCCCTTCTCTTCCCCTTCCATTGGTGGTTGATTGCTGGCGGTGTGTGCGTTTGTTGTGTGGAGGGCCGAATCCTCTCACCCGCGGACTGACAGCGCTGCGATGGTGTCTGTTTGTGTCAGAGGGCTGGTGTGGGCGATGGTCCTCCGTGCTGCCCCTTCCGGATTGTCTTTTGTCCCGCTCTCTGCGTGGGTGCTCTGCTCTGCTCCTCACTGACCTTTCTTGTGTATTGCCGCTGTTGCTGTACTCTCCACTTCTTGAACACACACACGCTAGGAAAGCAAGCAAACGAACGCGAATCGCTACTGTGAGATTCGAAGGCTCTGAAATTTCCAACCACAGCACACACACCGCACACACACACATATTTATATGCTCTCACGTGTTGCTGCTGTGAAGGCACCCCGCACACACAACCGTCGCCGCGTGACCGGATCCAGCGGAAGGAGGAGGGAAGGAGGAGAGTGTGAGCCGCAGAGGCCCAACATGTCGCGGCGTGTGTTTACTTCCGCGGTGCTTCCGCTCTGCTTTCTGCGGATGGGCTGCGGCCCCTGTGATGCTGTTGTGGAGAGCAATTTAAATTGTGTGATTATCTTTCACTGGAGAGGAATCAATTTCTGATTCAATGGATGCCACGAGGGTGGTCAATTGTGATTTGTTACGTGTAGCTTTTCTTTTTGGAGTGAGTGGTGTTGTTGTGGCCATTGCTGAAGCGCATTTCAAAAAAAACAAGGATGGCAAATTGCGTGTTGGCATTGCTGCAAAGTCGATGGAAGTCAATGGAGGGACGTGGACGAATGGAACTGGCATGATGTTTGATTATTACGACATTAAAGTTGACCGCCTATTGAGCCCAACGACTATTATGGCTGATGGAGAAACATATGCTCTTGTCGGGGGTTATGGCGAGTCAGGGGCTCCATGGACGAAGGTGGCTGTTGATGGCTATTGGTCGTCCCAGGTATGCGAGGAGCACTGTTTGTCTGAATATGA
>NW_914300.1:0-1378 GCF_000209065.1 Trypanosoma cruzi
TGGAATCCATAAAACCATGAGTCCATGAGTCCATGAGTCCATGAATCCATGACTCCATGAGTCCATGAGTCCATGAATACATGAATACATGAATACATGAGTCCATGAGTCCATGAGTCCATGACTCCATGAGTCCATGAGTCCATGAGTCCATGAGTCCATGACTCCATGAGTCCATGAGTCCATGAGTACATGAGTCCATGAGTCCATGAGTCCATGAATCCATGAAACCATGAGTCCATGAGTCCATGAGTCCATGAATCCATGACTCCATGAGTCCATGAGTCCATGAGTCCATGAGTCCATGAGTCCATGAGTCCATGAATCCATCAATACATGAATACATGAATACATGAGTCCATGAGTCCATGAATCCATGAGTCCATGAGTCCATGAGTCCATCAATACATGAGTCCATGAGTCCATGAGTCCATGAGTCCATGACTCCATGAGTCCATGAGTCCATGAGTCCATGAGTCCATGAGTCCATGACTCCATGAGTCCATGAGTCCATGAGTCCATGAGTCCATGAGTCCATGAGTCCATGAATCCATAAATCCATGAGTCCATGAGTCCATGAGTCCATGAGTCCATGAGACCATGAGTCCATGAGTCCATGAATCCATGACTCCATGAGTCCATGAGTCCATGAGTCCATGAGTCCATGAGTCCATGAGTCCATGACTCCATGAGTCCATGAATACATGAGTCCATGAGTCCATGAGACCATGAGTCCATGAATCCATGAGTCCATGACTCCATGAATCCATGAGTCCATGAGTCCATGAGTCCATGAGACCATGAGACCATGAGTCCATGAATCCATGAGTCCATGACTCCATGAATCCATGAGTCCATGAGTCCATGAGTCCATGAGTCCATGAATCCATGACTCCATGAGTCCATGAGTCCATGAGTCCATGAGTCCATGAGTCCATGACTCCATGAGTCCATGAGTCCATGAGTCCATGAGTCCATGAGACCATGAGTCCATGAATCCATGAGTCCATGACTCCATGAATCCATGAGTCCATGAGTCCATGAGTCCATGAGTCCATGAGTCCATGACTCCATGAGTCCATGAGTCCATGAGTCCATCAATACATGAATACATGAATCCATGAGTCCATGACTCCATGAGTCCATGAATACATGAGTCCATGAATCCATAAATCCATGAGTCCATGAGTCCATGAGTCCATGAGTCCATGAGTCCATGAGTCCATGAATACATGAGTCCATGACTCCATGAGTCCATGAATACATGAGTCCATGAATCCATAAATCCATGAGTCTATGAGTCCATGAGTCCATGAATCCATGAGTCCATGAGTCCATGAGTCCGTCAATACATGAGTCCATGAGTCCATGAGTCCAT
>NW_914301.1:0-1378 GCF_000209065.1 Trypanosoma cruzi
GAGGAATTTCGCGAGCTCTTGCTTCAAGGGTGCTGCACTCGGCGGATCGTTTTCGAGCGGCTGCTGCACCACACGTTGTGGTCTATGTTTTTGTTTCCAACTGTGAATGGCGGGAGTCAGAGACACTCTCTTTCAATGTATGTTTGCGTGTTCACACACTGGACACCAAACAACCCTGAACTATCCGCTGCTTGGAGGAATTTCGCGAGCTCCTGCCCACAATGGTGCTGCACTCGGCGGATCGTTTTCGAGCGGCTGCTGCACCACACGTTGTGGTCTATGTTTTTGTTTCCAATTATGAATGGCGGGAGTCAGAGACACTCTCTTTCAATGTATGTTTGCGTGTTCACACACTGGACACCAAACAACCCGGAATTATCCGCTGCTTGGAGGAATTTCGCGAGCTCTTGCCCACAATGGTGCTGCACTCGGCGGATCGTTTTCGAGCGGCTGCTGCACCACACGTTGTGGTCTATGTTTTTGTTTCGAATTATGAATGGTGGTCAGAGGCACTCTCTTTCAATGTATGTTTGCGTGTTCACACACTGGACACCAAACAACCCGGAACTATCCGCTGCTTGGAGGAATTTCGCGAGCTCTTGCCCACAAGGGTGCTGCACTCGGCGGATCGTTTTCGAGCGGCTGCTGCACCACACGTTGTGGTCTATGTTTTTGTTTCCAACTGTGAATGGCGGGAGTCAGAGACACTCTCTTTCAATGTATGTTTGCGTGTTCACACACTGGACACCAAACAACCCTGAACTATCCGCTGCTTGGAGGAATTTCGCGAGCTCCTGCCCACAATGGTGCTGCAGTCGGCGGATCGTTTTCGAGCGGCTGCTGCACCACACGTTGTGGTCTATGTTTTTGTTTTGAATTATGAATGGCGGGAGTCAGAGGCACTCTCTTTCAATGTATGTTTGCGTGTGCACACACTGGACACCAAACAACCCGGAATTATCCGCTGCTTGGAGGAATTTCGCGAGGTCTTGCCCACAATGGTGCTGCACTCGGCGGATCGTTTTCGAGCGGCTGCTGCACCACACGCTGTGCTCTAAATTTTTGTTTTGAATTATGAATGGCGGGAGTCAGAGGCACTCTCTTTCAATGTATGTTTGCGTGTTCACACACTGGACACCAAACAACCCTGAACTATCCGCTGCTTGGAGGAATTTCGCGAGCTCTTGCCCACAATGGTGCTGCACTCGGCGGATCGTTTTCGAGCGGCTGCTGCACCACACGTTGTGGTCTAAATTTTTGTTTCGAATTATGAATGGCGGGAGTCAGAGGCACTCTCTTTCAATGTGTGTTTGCGTGTTCACACACTGGACACCAAACAAGCCGGAACTATCCGCTGCTTGGAGGAATTTCGCGAGCT
>NW_914302.1:0-1378 GCF_000209065.1 Trypanosoma cruzi
GCATTATTCCATCGTATATACATTGCAATTGACATTAGAAAATGTCCCACTTCTCACGTGAGGCCACAAAACTGTTGCGCGCGGCAGAGGACGCCCTTTCCGGTAGGCGGCCGGCCGCTCTATCGCTGCCTGTAGAGCAGCAAGAATCATGGGACAGGCGCGATGGTGCTCTGAATGGTAGGCATGGGGACTCGTCTGTGTTGGAGCTGCAGCGGCAACTCCGCGTGGCGATGACGGAGATCAGTAACCTCCGCAACGAGCTGATGGCGGAACGGGAGTCACGCTCGCAGACAATTGTCTCCTTGGGCAGGCGCTGGAAGGAGGAGATGATGGTGGAGCTCCATGCTGCGGATCACCAGTCTCGTCGTGCAATCGCGGAGCTGGAAGTGAACGTGCTGCAGCGGTACAAGGAGGAGGCGACCGCCCGGGCAGTAATGCAACGACAACTGGACGAGGTTCTCCGCTCCTCCAAAGTTCGGGATCGCTCGCAATTTGAGCGGCAGGAGTACATTCAAGAACAAATAGACAGCCTTCGTGAGCGGCTGGAAGCAGCCGTGGCGGAGTGCGGTCTGATACGTGTTGAGTCAACACAACAACTTGAGAAGGAGCGGGCATCCCTTGCCCAGCGGCTGGACGTGGAGCTCCTGCGATACTTGGACATGCGCCGCGACGACCAACGGGAGCGTGAGAAATTAAAGCAGCAGTTGAAGGCCGATATTGCTGCGATAGGCCATCATGTGAGGGAATTAGTGGACGAGGCGTGGCGAACTCACGCGACAGCGCTTGAGCGCACGTTACGCGAGCCGATTGATACTTTTGCACAAAAAATAGCGCGTCACGAGGAGCTTGTTGCCGGCATGGACGCCAAGATTCACGACTGCACCACCACATGTCACGCCGAAGTGCGGCTACAGACGGCATCCCTTCAGGAGCGTGTGGGTGCATTGGAGTCCAGCAGTGCTGTCACCGCCTCTCGTGTAGACCGGGCGGAGCGAAAGGCCGATACCGCGCAAGAGGCCATGAGTCGCGTGGACGCTAATCTTGGCGTTGCCCGTGACACGGCAGAGCGGGCGCAGGCACAGGCGCAGAGAGCGATGGAGCGGGCACAGCGTGTGGAGGACACCGTGCAGGACCGCGATGCACGCTTGACACAAATTGAAACTCATCTTGGCGCCGCCGCGACAGCAGAAAAACTGCGTGTCGAAATTGAAAGCGTTCGACGCGCCTCACTACGCGCCGAGAGTGGCGTTGATGCGCTGCGGCAGGTTTGCGAGCGTGACGAACAGCTGGCGGAACAAACTCGCCGTGTGGTTGACGGATTCACGGATCGCATCGAAGGCTGCGAGCAGCTGGTACATCGTCTTCGTGGCACAGTCGA
>NW_914303.1:0-1379 GCF_000209065.1 Trypanosoma cruzi
GCGTGAGGCCATTTTTTACGTGCCGCCCCGTCGATCGTACGCAACTTCGCTCGGAACTGAGAGGCGGCTGAAAACTCGCTCGCCGCCTCGCGGATCGTCGTCTCCTGCGCCACGCCCAAACTCGCAGCCGCTGCCTCGCCACATCGCCGCAGGCACATCGGCGGACGTGGGTGCCCCGCCTCTGCCACGGTCCGCTTCTTACTCACTCGGTGGAGAAATTGCCCGTCAAAGCGGGACGGAGACAGCCTCCGAGATGCGTGAGCTCCTGCATCTTCTGGAGCAGGAGGAGAAGAAAACAACCGTCTTGTTGGAGTCGCAAGAAATGCGCATCCGTGCTCTCCGCCTTATGGAGGAGACAGATGCCCCCCTGTCTTTGCGCCAGCAGGCGATGACTATTAGCGGCGCCCACTTCTCCTGCAACGGCCGGCAGAAACCCCGCACAGAATCACAAGAAATGGGCGGAAAAGAGGCTGTTCAGACAGTGTGCGATGGCATTTACGCATCACACAAGCGACCGCCACTGGCATTGCGGGAGATGCAGCCATTACCTCATCGTGACCAACACCAGGAGCTGTCATTGCACACACAGAAGCCATCTTCTGGAAGCGTGATGCCGACCGACGCTGATGTGAAGTGTGAGTCGGCCACACCAGCCTTGACTTCACTTGGCACGCACAATGGGAGCAATGAGGAGTTGAATGGGGCGCGTCGGATGGGATCACATCACAAGACTGAGCAGCAGCGGCAGCAACAATTGCCTGTCGACGGCCTTTCAGATTCAGAGGCTCTGGCGCGAGAAGGGTGGTGCTCGGAATTGTCTTATGGGAAAGAAGAGGCGGCCACAACTGAGTCGCAGCCGCTCGTGAAGGGGAATCCCTCTCCTGCAGTTGCTGCTGCTGCAACAAAGGCAGCGGAGGCATGCTCAGCGACGCCAGCAGAGGGTGGTGGCGTGTTGTGCGGCAACTGGGAGGAGCCGCGCCAGCGAGAGGCGGGGAGGACATACGACAGTCAGACGACCACGCAAGAGGCGAGGGGGAAGCCGCCATCCGAGGCTCTTGAAGAGAAGAAGGGTAGTGCAGCCCCTCAGCGGGAGCAGCAGGAAGTGCAGGAAGGGATCGCTGCAAAAACAAAAGGTGCGCTACGGGTGTGTGGGACGTGGAAGGAGTATAGGGATGCAAAGAGTGGCCGCCTCTACTACGTCAACACGGAGACCAAGCAACGTACATGGAAGATCAAGGAGACGCCCTTTGCAAACGAGTGATTGATGGCATGCTTGTATATGAGGCCGACGGGGCATCATGCGGCCTACGCTGACGCTCTTGTTTTGGTCACAGTTCCTAGTAATATAAGGGAGCGGAGAGAAAACAACGAAGAGACGG
>NW_914304.1:0-1379 GCF_000209065.1 Trypanosoma cruzi
TAATGGCTTGTATCTCACGGGGACACCACCGTGAGCTCCGCGGGGCTGCTGCGAGTGGCGGACTGCTACTTTGTTGGCAGAAAGAGGCTTTTAAATTCCGCGCTGTTGTACTTGGACGGCTTGGTGACACTCGAGGATGGTGCGCAGTGGCGTGTGGAGGGCAACGTCGTGGTTGCAGCATCAGTATTAATTATTCCGTATTCTCAGCACAAAATTAAACTGTCGGGCAGCGGCACCACCGTGGCGCTTGCACACAACCGTCAGGTGGACTCGAG
Organism: Trypanosoma cruzi; assembly: GCF_000209065.1. Taxonomy (NCBI): domain Eukaryota; phylum Euglenozoa; class Kinetoplastea; order Trypanosomatida; family Trypanosomatidae; genus Trypanosoma; species Trypanosoma cruzi. The sequence continues at coordinate 276 of NW_914304.1, forward strand.
AGTTTCCTTCGCCAATTTTTTTCCATCGAGCATTGTTGTGACGTCACCCGCGCGGTTTGTGGCTGGGTGCAATCTGCAGGGCGCTGAGGAGGTGTCGTACGACTATGTGTTTCCGGAGGAAGTGGTGGTGTTCGGGTGTGGCACATGCAACGACGACGCGGCGTGCCACATGCCCGGCGACGGAGTCGGTGGACCGCGGCTCGTGCTCGTGCAGCTGCAAGGACGGATGGCATGGCGCGTCGACCGGACGTCGTGCAAACCGGCCGATGTGAGCTGTGCGAGGAGAGGAGTCCGCACCTACTCCGCTGCCCGGCTCGGCAGGCGCCCGGACAGAAACGTGGAGTGGACACTGGGGAAGTGAGTAATCTGTGCTTCACCAGGGAGTCGGCGCGGTTCCCCCTGGATGCAGAAAGGCGCCAGGCCCGTCGCGGCTGCGGCAGGACGCCGATGCTTGTGGCAGGTAGTTCCTCTCCTCTTTTCCTTGTTGTTAGGTGGTGTTGCGAAACTATCTGCCAGTGTACTGATTCTCGGCGAGAACTGATTATCGAGCGAGTGCGCTAGGCCGGGCTGATGCGTCACGGGGTTGTGTTTCACGCTGCCTGCTGCAGCGCCACCTCCGGGGACCGCGGCTTTCCTTCACGTCCTCACTCAGCAGGGCGGACGTTCACTGCAACGGTGGCTGGCGTGCAGACCATGGGACTTCTTTGAGGAGACACAAGGAATAGCAAAAAAGCGTTGGCTGCGGATCGCCGAGCCACCGCGGCGGCGTGCTGTCGGCTTCTTTGCCGCCGTGACCCCTTCACCCGCACCGTCCCGGATTCGGGTGGGGCGCAGTGGGTTGGCTGACGGGCATTCGTGTACCCGCGTGGCCGTGTTGTTTCGTGTTGTTGCCCGTGCTGTTTGTGTCTGCTGATCGGTGTTACTACACACTCTCTCCGTCCTTTTCTCTTTTGCCTAGATTCTCACACCGAAAGCGACCATGGCGAAAACGAAACTGCCGACTATGAAGCGGAAGCTGAGGCGGATTGCCGTGCTGCTGATTCTCTTCATTGCGGTCACGAACCTTCTGTCCCTCAGCTTTGTCCCCGCTGACGATGATGGTGC
>NW_914305.1:0-1379 GCF_000209065.1 Trypanosoma cruzi
ACGACACTAAATCCCACTACTCTCGACAGATTACGTATTGCAGACGACATTGTGAACTCCACGTTACTCAAACACGACCTTGTGCGTCGGCTGAGCCAAGTCTCTGTGGTTCTCATACCTCTTGGGTTTGAGGAAAAAGGTCAATACAGCGTTCTGGTACGCACGTTTGTTACAAACGACTTCATGACGGGCGTTCCGGCGCTTCCCGGGACACCACTGATGCCACTGGCCGCCTTGGAGGAAATGGTGAATTCTTTGCAGCAGCTGAATTTTTTATCCCGTGTCATGTATGATCTTACAGCGAAACTACCTGGAACGACAGAATGGGAATAATAGCGGTGCTCTTCTCCCCACCCCCCCGCGTGTCTCTATTTATTATGGAGTATGTGTGAAGGCAAAAATGGGTATATGTTTAGTGACATATTGACTTTGATGACAATTTTCTGTGTTAGAAAGAAGCGTACGGGAAAGAGGAAGAAAAGACGCCAATAGGAACAGAGTAAATGGAGTAAAGGAATAATTTTCTCCGTAAAATAAATTAAAAAAAAAATGTTTCCCTTGGAATGGTTTGAGGGAGAAAGTGTAATAGAGGAGGCCTCCTTCTGCTGAATATATATATATATATATATATATATATATATATATATGCACATTTCTCTAATTGGTTGTGTGTATGTGTTTTTTTTTTTCCTTCTACGACAATTTAAAAACTTTGTCTCCTGCATCATTTTTTCCGATTCTTTTTTCTTTTTCTTGTGCCTCCCGCTGGTGGTCAGTTAAAGATAAAAGTTAGGTGCGCCGAAAGCGTATTTGGTTTAAGGGGGTGAAAACAAATATTTTTTGCTTTTTTTGTTATTACTTTTGTAATGGATTGCGTCCTGGAGGCTCCGACAGCGGCTGTGGAGTATGCTCGCACAAGCAACGCCTTTGCGGCAAAACGGCTTGTGGAAGCACCACTTCCAAACACGTTGCCGAGGTGTAGAAATACCTTTTGTGTTTCGCATGCCTCAAAGCATCCTGACGCTGCGACTGCAAGGGCCTTCTTAGACAAATACATCCCGCAGCAGCGAACCGACATGGATGTGCAACGTGACGCCGTTCGCCAGCACCAACAAGCCCGTTTTCGTGAAATTGTAGAGGCGAGCGAGAGGAAGAACGCCATGAGCGTCAGAGAGAAAGTTATAGGAGTAAAATGCCTCATGCATCTTGCCGCTCAGAAGAGCCTTCAACATGCCAAAATGATGAACCATCACCCAATTGTTATTCACTCCGTGCGTCACACCTGGCGGACGCTTCTTCTGCAGCTAAAAGAGTACCTTAACGATAATGGTTTCGGTGAGATCCAGGAAGAAGAAGAAGCCCAGCTTGCATTCCGCTGC
>NW_914306.1:0-1379 GCF_000209065.1 Trypanosoma cruzi
TGAGGGAACCGTGACGTGTGGCGTTCCGGCGAGGGCCTGTGGGGCGGCGCACACATTTCTTTCCCTCTGTAATGTTTTTTATTGCGGCCAGGGCTGGCAGACACCCGCAGCGGCCACACACACAGCCACACAAATGCCGCCGTGTTTTTCTTTTCTTTTCTTTGGATGGGCGTGTGCTGCCAACGTGCGTGATTGTTGGGGTTGTGTCGTACCGCATGTATTGCTGCCATCCAGTTGTGCCTCTTGCTGTGCTGATGTGCCTCCCTGTGCTTCTCTTTTCTTCTGCTCCTCCAGCACACACACATAAGTATTTGCACAGTGCACTGCAGGAATGCTCTTTCTATTTTGCTGGAGTCTGGTTGACGCGGCTGCACGATGCACGCCATACGTGAAAGCACTGCCTGCTCTTGGGGTCATCCTTTTCTTCTCTTTGTTTTTGCTCTGCCGAGTGCGGGCGTTGCTCGGTGTGTGCTGGTGCGTGACGGACGGTGCCACGATGGCCTCCTCTGGCGATAACAGTAGCTGTGCTTTCGACACACATCCACACACTCTTTCTTGTCTCACTGCGGGGGTGATTGCGGCAGGGCATTGGTGCGAGCGTGACGGGACCACGGCGGCATCACCCCTCGAGAAGGTTCCATGCTCTGTCGGTTGTGTAGCGGCGAGGCGGTTTGCCTGCAGCCCGACTGACAGAACCGCACAGTCGTTTCATTGCGGTCACTCCGTCGGCATCAACCGCTGCGGTGGTGTCCGCAGGAGCCGCAGCCCCGATAAGGATGGCCTCGTAGTTGTCTGGCAACTCGGAACTCCCAGCCCTCCGCCCTTCAGGATTGCCCTTGCTGCTCGACTGGCGCAGCACCAGACTGACACCGCTTTTCTGCAGGAGTGCAGGCACCAGGGCGCCCCAGCGACGCGGCGCGTTGGCTGCGGTGTCTTCCACCAGACCTGCAGTGGGCGTGCCGGTGGCGTGGCCCTCTTGGTGCGCCACACCTTGCTGTGCGAGTGCCTGCTGCTCGTGGCACATACTGCCTGGAGACCACCGCCTTCCGCGTGTGCCCACCGGCCAGCCCCAGCATGTACGTGGTGAACCTCTGCAGCGTTTTTCTGGAAATTGCTCACGCTGCCCAGTTTGCGGGCACCACTTGTCGCCTTGGTCCTGCAGCGCCTATTGCGGGCTACCTGAATTCGCACCATGAGCTGCGGGACGGTCGCTCACGATAAAACGACGGCAGGAGAGAACCTCGCCGCCACCTCAAGCGGCATGGAGATTGAGCTGTCCGACGACCCGGCACAGGCAGCGCGGATCAACGGCCGCATTGTCTCGTTTTCCGAAGTGACTGTGCAACGCGTACTGCGTGTCTCCCACTGAACATCCACCC
>NW_914307.1:0-1379 GCF_000209065.1 Trypanosoma cruzi
TCAAAATTGCCAGTCACAACCGTCACCAAAACAAGCGATACGGTGGCAGCTGGCGGCACTCCCTCAGCAGCCATGGCCTTGCAGCATAACACTGGAATGGAGGACATTCCGGCCACCCCTGATTCGAGCCAACCATCCACTGGAGGCGCAGAACAACCCAGTGCGACTCCCGATCGTGAAGAGGCATCAGACAGCACAGAGAATGGGATCTCTCAGAGTGCAGGATCAGCAACAGAAGCAATGACGACAGCCAAAACAAATGATACGACGACGCCTGTCGACAGTGACAGCAGCACCGCGGTCTCCCACACCACCTCCTCTCTTTTGCTTCTTCTTCATGCGGCTGCGGCTGCGGTGGTGGCCGCGTGAGAGTGAGGGAGAGAGAGCCGTGCACCGCCCGCACACACACTCGTCCTTCTCTCTCTGTGTGTGTGTGTCCCCTTGCATGGACTCTCGCCCTCACCTCACCCCACGAAGCACACACAATAATGTGCCCATTGTATATATGCATGCACACCCATGCAGGCCCGTTGGTGCTCTCTTTTGCACGACACGCACCGCTGCCGTCCTGCCTGGCTGCATGGACGGAGCACCGTAACTGTTCTGTTTTTGTTTTTATTGCATTGAGTGGGCGACCTCTCTCTCTCTCCCTCTGTGTGTGTGTGTTTTGCTTTACGGGAGTAATGAGAGTGTGTGTGCGCTGGTCTTCCCACGCTTCGGCTTTTCGTTTTTTCATTGTGTTGTGGTTGAGTGCACCCATTCCACTTTTATTTGATTGGCGGCATGCTTTGGCTACGGAAAATTTAATCTTCCTTTGTTATTCCCATATCCTTTTGTTTGTTTTGAATTGTCAGCCTCTTGCACTCTTGTGAGGCCACTAAGTTTTTCCTTCGACGTACGCCATGCGTCAGTTGGTCCACGTTAACCCGTGGCTTGCGGCGCTGGTGGTGCTGCTTGTGGTGATGCCTACGATGCGATTGCTAGCGGATGCTTTGCTGTCACCCTGACGCATCCCTGCTTTTTTCATTGACGATGCGGTGCGTACCGACGGCGCGTGGACGACTCCGGTTGTGGTGAGGGTCGTGCCTCTCACAGCGCAGGATGTGCCGCAGGTGTACGGCTTCGTTTGTAAGAACCGATGGGCGCTTGTCCGCATCAAGACGTCAACGAGGATCCCTGATGACAGCAGGAGGCACTGCGGCTTCTCCCGGCCCCAGCGATGGGGTCCGCACCTTGTCGCGGTGCTGGGGCTCTGGCTGCATGTAGGAACTCCGCAGCAGGGCGTTGCTGCGAGCACGACGGAGACTAAGACGACTCCACCCCTCGAGAGGGTTCCACGCCATGCCCGGTGCGGGGAGGTGAAGCGGTCTGCCTGCGGA
>NW_914308.1:0-1379 GCF_000209065.1 Trypanosoma cruzi
GGGAGCTTGCCCGTGACGGCCTTTTTCCTCCCGCTCGCGGGGCGTTCCTTCGCCGCAAGGGCTTTTTCTTCCGTTCTGCCTGGCCGCCGCGCTTCCCTCTTTTCCGCGTCTCCCCTCCTCCTTGTTTCATTTCGCCGCCGCGCTTCGGCCCATGGGAGGCGCGGTGCCATCATGTCGGCCCCACTCCGTGTCAAACGCCGCCCTCTCATGGGAGGACACGTGTGCTGCGCGTGTGCCCGGGCGGCGGGGACGTCTCGTCACCAGCCCGCCACCTCCCAGAGACGCTGGTTGCGGGTGGCAATGCGATTGGGGCGGTCCAAATGCTTGGCATCAACCAAAATGAGAACGATGCCTTAGCGGTCCACTGTTGTTTTGCCTCGAATGAATGCGGAAAATAAAATCCAAGTTACACCAAAGGAGCCTGAGAGAAATCCAGGGAAGTCCTTTGCAATTGTCAAGGCTTCAGCGGACAAAGACAACATATCACTGCGGATGTTTCTCTTTTTTTTACTGGTGTGCCATTGCCATTTGGGATCGTTTCACTGCGTGAATAACTTCCGATAGTACTTTGTGGCGTCTCGGCTCTTGTCTCTCTTCAACTAGACGACCCCTTGACTGTCATGAAAACACACGCTGACGGAACTTGACCGACCCACGACACAGAGGGCAATGAGTCACATCTGTTGCGCATGCATCGCATAGGCAATAATGTCCACATGGAACGAGCACCGTTTCATTGGGATAAAAGCACACCACGCACCTCTCATGCTCATCCGTCTGTTTATCATCGTCACCATTTTCTAATCCATGACGCAATCGCTGTGAGACTGCTGTCGCATGGCCTTTTGAGGGTGAGCTGACGCCTTCTTCAACAAAACAAAGCGGGATTGAGCCTTCAGCTGACAGCAACTGGCACAGCTTCTTGACGACATCACAAAGTGAGGATGAAACTGGATGCCATGCTGCTAGCTCCGGCGTGTGACAACGTCCGGTAGCATCAACGTATTTGTGGTTGCTCGCTATCCTGCAGCCTTGTTCCGCGCTGAGGAGAAACACCAGAGGAGGCTCAATGGGGTACAAGCGCGTCAGCCATATCTGCAAGGGCAAGACATAAAGATTTGGTGGCGCCTGTTCACGGCTGTCTGGGGTTAAAGAAGTGTGGTCGCTGTTGCTCTTCTTAATAGTAATGGGAAGCCCACCATAGATGCAAAGTTTTTCCTGTTGTGTCACTCCCCAGTGGCGTCACGACAGTAGAAATGGAAGGTGTTACACAAATTCTCGACGTCATGAAGGATGCGGCCCAGAACTTCAGGCTTACAGTGTGAGGAACAACTAAAGAAGCGAGTAATAATTTCGTTCATGTTATGTTTGATTGTATG
>NW_914309.1:0-1379 GCF_000209065.1 Trypanosoma cruzi
GATCGTTTTCGAGCGGCCGCTGCACCACACGCTGTGTTCTAAATTTTTGTTTCGAATTATGAATGGTGGTGGTCAGAGACACTCTCTTTCAATGTCTGTTTGCGTGTTCACACACTGGACGCCAAACAACCCGGAACTATCCGCTGCTTGGAGGAATTTCGCGAGATCTTGCCCACAGGGGTGCTGCACTCGCCGGATCGTTTTCGAGCGGCCGCTGCACCGCACGTTGTGGTCTAAATTTTTGTTTCGAATTATGAATGGTGGTGGTCAGAGACACTCTCTTTCAATGTCTGTTTGCGTGTTCACACACTGGACGCCAAACAACCCTGAACTATCCGCTGCTTGGAGGAATTTCGCGAGATCTTGCCCACAGGGGTGCTGCAGTCGGCGGATCGTTTTCGAGCGGCTGCTGCACCGCACGTTGTGGTCTAAATTTTTGTTTCGAATTATGAATGGTGGTGGTCAGAGACACTCTCTTTCAATGTCTGTTTGCGTGTTCACACACTGGACGCCAAACAACCCTGAACCATCCGCTGCTTGGAGGAGTTTCGCGAGATCTTGCCCACATGGGTGCTGCAGTCGGCGGATCGTTTTCGAGCGGCTGCTGCACCGCACGTTGTGGTCTAAATTTTTGTTTCGAATTATGAATGGTGGTGGTCAGAGACACTCTCTTTCAATGTCTGTTTGCGTGTTCACACACTGGACGCCAAACAACCCTGAACCATCCGCTGCTTGGAGGAATTTCGCGAGATCTTGCCCACAGGGGTGCTGCAGTCGGCGGATCGTTTTCGAGCGGCTGCTGCACCGCACGTTGTGGTCTAAATTTTTGTTTCGAATTATGAATGGTGGTGGTCAGAGACACTCTCTTTCAATGTCTGTTTGCGTGTACACACTCCGGACACCAAACAACCCTGAATTATCCGCTGCTTGGAGGAATTTCGCGAGATCTTGCCCACAGTGGTGCTGCAGTCGGCGGATCGTTTTCGAGCGGCTGCTGCACCACATGCTGTGGTCTAAATTTTTGTTGCGAATTATGAATGGTGGTGGTCAGAGACACTCTCTTTCAATGTCTGTTTGCGTGTTCACACTCCGGACACCAAACAACCCTGAATTATCCGCTGCTTGGAGGAATTTCGCGAGATCTTGCCCACAGGGGTGCTGCACTCGGCGGATCGTTTTCGAGCGGCTGCTGCACCACATGCTGTGGTCTAAATTTTTGTTTCGAATTATGGATGGTGGGAGTCTGAGACACTCTCTTTCAATGTCTGTTTGCGTGTTCACACACTGGACACCAAACAACCCTGAACTATCCGCTGCTTGGAGGAATTTCGCGAGATCTTGCCCACAGTGGTGCTGCAGTCGGCGGATCGTTTTCGAGC
>NW_914310.1:0-1379 GCF_000209065.1 Trypanosoma cruzi
GAGCGCGACTCAAGCCCGCTGATCAACACATCGGCGCGCTGTCCAGCAGGCGGGTCGGAACGCCACCCAACAACGTACAGGCTCGCTCCGCGCACAAACGTGCAGTCCGCCAGCGTCACTTTGCGCACGCTCCCTGACATCGACTCCACGTCCACCACGACGTCCGCCGCAAAGGTCACACCAACGTAGCACACCAACGACGTCCCGAGACCGGCGTTCACCTCCACATCCACACGCACGTCACGCACGCACAAGTCAGCGCCGTCGGTGCTCGGTGGCTCGGGGACAGCAACGGGCAGGCACGCATCGCCATGGCCGCCCTCCGCGCACGTGCAGGCGCAGCCATCACTCGAGGCCGTCGTCGTGTACGCAGGGAAGCACGACGCCGCAAGGGCGCATGGGTCGCTGCAGCTCAGGATAGTGGCATTGTACACGGACGGAATGGCGTAGTTCGCCTCCTCCTCGCCGTTCACAGTGTTGCACGCGGCCACAATCGCTCCGTTTGTGATATCGCGGGAACTTTTAGGTATCAGCAGCATTGTCGACGTTTCCGTGCTAGAAATGAATTGGTTGCGGGACACAGACACCGTGGAGTCGCGGAGATTCACTTTGGGATAAAGAAATGCAAACGCATCCGATGGGGATTCACGGCAGAGGTTGCCGCTCAACTGCAGCCAGGAGTTGTAGTAGATGTTGGAGGAGTCGCTTGAATAAAACACAACCGAGCTTCCCTGCATGTCGTTGCCCTGAAACACAACCGCGGATTGGGACTCCACACGCAAAGCCCAAATAAGTAACACGAAGCACTTCACCGGCCTCGACACAGCGTTGCCTCGAATCACCACGGCAGAGTTGTTCAGTACACTCAGCGACAAGGACTGGCTAGGTCCTTTAAGATATATCAGCGTAACATCACCGCCAGCCATATGAAAAGTGTTGCCCATCACTGCAAACACGGAGTGCCACGACACCCTCAGCGCAGATCTGACAACGTAAATGGCGCTTGACGATGCCGTCACGCTCTGAAACACATTGCCGCTCAGCACCACCGCGGAGTCGTTGCTGATCACCAGCTCATTCATCGCAACACACGACGGCCTCATAACTTCCAAACCCGACCGAGGGACCAGCCTCGTGACCGTGAAGCGGTTCCCGCTGATCTTGATGTTCGTGTGTTGTGGAAACACGCCCTCCGGGCTGAGCAGCGCGTCAATGAATGTGTTGCCGGTGACAACAATGTTCAGCGACCCAACAGCGGCGTACGCGTTGCCCAACAGCAACAGCACGGCGCCGTCCCTCCACGTGCATCCATCAAACGTGACATTCGCCACGTCGCCCGTCATCGCCCCTATCAGCACCGTCAGGCTCATGCCGACCCC
>NW_914311.1:0-1379 GCF_000209065.1 Trypanosoma cruzi
CGCGTGGCTGCTGCTCCCCCGTTGTGTTGGTGAGGGAGGAGGCGCGTGACGGCGCCCGGTGTAGAGAGAAGGCACCGACCGCTGCTGACGGTGACGGTCTTTGCTGCAGGTAATCTGACGGGACGGCGTGACTGGTGTCACAGTTAACCGAGATGGATGTGGGCCGCACCGCATCTCTTTTTCGTCTCATCATCCTCTCAGTCCACGGCAGACACACACACGCAAAGTGCGGCGGCGGCGCGACCACCGTCCGTACGGCTGCGAGCCAATCGGACTGTGCAGTTGATGTGGATCCTTTTTCCCCGTGTCTGCGTACAGCCGCCGTGCTCCTCCATTCTTCTTTTTCTTCCTGTGTATGCCGTGCGCGTATGAGTTCGCTGTTTCTTGTGCAGTGCCGACTCATTGGTTACACCAGCGACGCCAGTGGTCATGTTTGTTTTTGCCGGGACCCTGTTACCTGGGACGGCGGCTGTGTGGGGCTGCGCGGGCGGTGCGAGGGTGATGGTGCTACTGAATTGATTGCGTCTGCGCGGCTTTGTGTCGGTGGCTGTACTGTGGTGGTTATTGTGTATGACCGGATGCTTCTGCGTGCCACTGTGTTTGGTTACTGTTGTTTCTGCCTTTTATTCTTTTTTTTTTTTTTGAGCGTGCAGTTAGAGATACTTTTGCTTTACCGGCACAACTATCGTTTCAAGGTGTTAGATTTTACTTGCAGTATTAGAATTAGTGGTAGTGGGATAGCGATTTATCGGAATCGTGTTACTGGATTTGCTATCTGTAGGAAGCGATTTGTTAGACAGGAGTTACGGTCGACGGTGCGAGTGCGACACACCACGGCAGCCCTGCTGATACGTGTCTGGGTCGGTGGATGCGGTCTTCGGTGGGTGCGTGTCCGCGCGGCCGGCACTGTGTGCGGTGCCGGGCCATTTCAGCTGTGCGTGTGGCGCTGCTCTTTTTGTTGGCGCTGGTTGCGGCGGCGGCGTGGATGCCCGCGGTGCGTGCGGTGGTGTTGCGACTGCGGGGCGGCACGGTGGACAGAGCCATCACGGTTGGCCGCGCCGTGGACACGGTGCTGATGGACGGCGTGTCCATCACGAACGGCGTGGCTGTGGTGTTCGACGTGCCTGTGATGCTTCCCGGCGCGCTGCGCATCGAACTGAGGAACTGCGTGTGCGACGGCGGTGCGCAGATCTACGTGCGGGGCTACAGCGGCGAGCCGGCGAGTGACCGGAGCCTGGAGGTGAGCGTGAGCGGGCTGTCCGGCGACTACTGCTCGCTTGTGTTTGTGCACAACCTGCCGGCACACACGAACGTGACGGTCCGTGACTCGACGATTGTGACGGCGGGGCCGATGCGCTACTTCCAGCTGGGCGGACTGA
>NW_914312.1:0-1379 GCF_000209065.1 Trypanosoma cruzi
AAAAGGTGTGTGGCCCATTATGCTCCCGGCTGCTCACGGGCCATATTGCCCCGGACCCAAGGCTCCGTGAATTCAAACCCATTTTTGGCCCTCATTAAATTCTTCGTCACAATTGCATTCACGCAAATGTAATCGTCGATCCACGTGTCACCACCGGAAGATGCGTTGGAAATGAAACCAACCAGACCCGCCGTGGGTGTGAACGACTCAGAGAAGGAGGAATCCAGCTGTGCCCAACTCTTCAAGACGTAATTGATCATCTGTAGCCCCTCTGTTAGTAAGAGAAGTCATATGGTGTTGCTTGTTTTAATAATCCCTTCCTGTAAAATGTGCAACGCCCCATCCGAGTACAGCAGGGCGTGAAAAAGTTCCAAGTTATTATCCATGGCAACGGGTCCAACAGAAAACGTGCGGTTATTGTCCGTGACCCAAAGATGGAACACATTTTCCTTTTTCTCCCCCAAGGCGTACCTTTTCCAAGTGTACAGCATCACCTTCACTCCCTCAATGTTCGCAGTGATAGGGGCTTCCACAGGCAAATTGTCTTCCCGAAAGACTCCCAATTGTGAATTGGTCCACACGCCTGAGAGTGCCCCAATAGCCTTCGTCCGCATTGCCCCCATTTCACACGACTCAAACAAACTCTGGCCATCTTTACACTGAACGATCACGAAAATTTGTCTCCTATTTCATTCGGCGATGCGGGGGTTAAAGCATTCCGCAGGAGAAAAGCCCTCTGGGAACACCCAGGTATTGACGTTGTCCGTCGAATAAGTGATCCTGGAGAAGGATCGATTTTCCCCACTTCTCGCCCTCAGGGTAAACACAAGTGTGCCACCCTCCATCACAATGCCTGAACTACCACCACCCCAAGATCCGACGGGTTGCTTTTAATCCTTTGGGGGATCTGCCGTGAAGGTGACTTGGGTTCGACCCAGTCGATCAATGTACTTTGCACGCCGTCATTGGAGTGCGTGGCATCACCCTCAACCAGTTGAATATCCCATCCAACCGTATTCTAGCGACCATCATTTTTTTCACATATTGTAGCTTCCCACAAGTAGAGACACTTTATTGTCCTTTGCAATCGCTGTGGGGTTGCACGCAGCCCCAAAAAGATCCTCTTCATTCACTGTTCTAAACAGTGTGCGTACCCTCCATTTATCCTTATTGTTCTCGGCGGCAATTAACGGCCACGTCTCCGCGGCGTTGATGTACCCCGCCACAATATCAGAGGGACGCACATTCAATCTATAGTGAGAGCCTTTATACTCGGCGTGACCTTCAGCAAATGCAATCGTCACTCCACCAGCACGGACAAGAGAAGTCGCAGCAAATGAATCCCTCATTTCACTTTTGCCAGAACCACTTTTTGGTCC
>NW_914313.1:0-1380 GCF_000209065.1 Trypanosoma cruzi
CTGCAGATTGCGTCCAGCAATTTCCGTCTTGGCTTCGCCATGCTCATTGCAAACACGCTGGCTGTGACTGGTGGCAGTTGGCTGGTGCACCGCGACAACGAGTTCCGCACCGCCTACGTTGTGTACATGGAAAGTGAAAACGGCGTTGCGTTCCGCGATCGGAGTGTGTGGTCGATACTTTACAACAACTTCACGTATGGCTCGTACTCGTCAACCATTGTAAGTATGACAAACGATTGGTCACCGCCATCCGACACGCGCCCGATCATCTACGGCGTGTGCAACGAGGCAGTAGGCTCTCCTGTGACGAATTACCAAGACGACCTCAATATAGGGACGTCCGTGACGGTGCTGGACTGTGGCGCGTGCACCATGGATGCTGTGTGCTTTGCAGCGAGGACGAGCAGCATCAGCGGCTGTGAGTGTGTGTGTGCTGCTGGCGGCCACGGTGGCACGTGTCTGCCGGCTGCGGTTCCGGACGGCCTTGGGCCGCTCCCGCTCCCCGAAGTGAAGGACACGGAGGTCCGCTGCGTGCACGGTGGTACTATCAGCTCCGTGGACTATCCTGATCCCGGTGTGCGTGGTCTGTGCTTCGTCAACGTGACCTTCACCGCCGCGATTGTGCTGGATCTGTGGAGCTTTGACGCGCCACAGCAGACACTCAACATCACGCTGCTGCAGTGCGTCCTCATGGGCCTGTTGATCAGGGGGAGTGGTGCGCGCGTGCACGTGAACGTGACATCCTCGATGATGGATTCTGGTGCATTGGAGTTTGAGGGTGATTTTGGTGCGAGCTCCCAGATACTGGTGGTGGGCAGTGCAATTGCAACGACTTTGAACCAGGCCATCTTTTTTAGTCTTTTTTTCACTGCGAACTCGACGCTGCTGCTACTCGACAACCACATCGGGGGGAATGTTCACTCACTCAATTTTTTTAGTGTTGTTGTTGATGGTGGCGGGATCATTGTGAAGGGAAATATGCTGATGACAACGGATAATAGACGCCGTATGGGATCAGCCGTTTATTTTAACTCTGTTGATGTGAGGAACGGCGGCTACTTTGACATTGAGAACAACACAATGAGAGCGCCCATTGGCATCGAACTTTTTTTGCATGCCACCGTGAGATCCGCGGGGCTGCTGAGAGTGGCGGACTGTACATTTGCTGGCAGCAAGAGGGTCGTGAATTGCGGGCTGCTGTACTTGGACGGCTCTTTGACTCTCGAGGGTGGTGCGCAGTGGCGTGTGGAGGGCAACGAAGTGAGCGCAGCCTCAGTGTTGAGTATGCCACGTTCTCAGCACAAAATTCAGCTGTCGGGCAGCGGCACTACCGTGGCGCTTGCAAACAACCGTCAGGTGGACGATAGTTATTCCTTTGCT
>NW_914314.1:0-1380 GCF_000209065.1 Trypanosoma cruzi
TGTCTCCTCCAGCCGCTGCAGAAGGGGCTCATCAACGGGCTCCGACCCGAATAGTGCGAGGACGCGGTCATAGTCCACACCCCTCGGGCCCGTGGCGGCAACACCCCACGGCGTCACAACGTCCTCCTTGCGCTCTGTGCGGCTGGCATCATCCCCACGCGTCGTGGCACAACTTCGTCCTCCACAAACCAACTGCGCAGCAAAGCGTGAGATGCGACGCATCACAAAAGAATCCAGACGACTACTTCGCCCGTGCACCGCAGTGCCACACCGGACGGAAAACAAACAGGCAGGAGGAGAGAGGCAGGACTTCGGGACAGCACACACCACCCGATGCCAATCGAAAAAAAAAAAATACACGCAGCGGGCTCCAACACCCAAGCGCTCACTTCTGCAGCAGCCAAGCCACAAACGCGTACCCTCCCACACATTATCCAGAACATACAAGACAGTCAAGCCAACACTGGCAGAAGAGAATTAATAGACAAGAACCAATAAAAACAAAAATGAACGACACTGTTGGTGCGCCATACAATGACTGGCCGTGACGCGCAGCAGCCGTGGCCCTGCGCCATCTCCCCCCATCGGCCAGCACCGCACACCCGCCACTTCCACGCAGCGATATACACGCAGCGGCCGCTGGTGGTGGTGGGCCAAAAGAAAAAAGGAGTAAAATAAAAAGAGGTAATTACAAAACAAAACACTATGAAGTTGGTGTAATTAAAAAATAAAAATAAAAAAATGGACAAAAAACCCCACAAATAATTTCAGAAAAATACAGGAAAACAAATCAACACTGGCAGAAAAGAAAGACAATAGAAAAGCACCAATGAAAACAAAAATGAACGACACTGTTGGTGCGCCATACAATGACTGGCCGTGGCGCGCAGCAGCCGTGGCCCTGCGCCATCTCCCCCCGTCGGCCAGCACCGCACACAAATTTCACGTGGCGCATGTCACAGGATAGCGTGATTCACGCTCCCGCGTGTAGTTGATGCACGGTCCAGGAAGGTTAATGCGTTGGAGTGGGCGTCGACTGCCAGTGGCTGCGGCTGACGGTCAATGGTATCTGGGTTGCGTTCGTCGCCAACAATGATGCGCTCCCACTGCGGCGGTGCGGGTGGTCGGTACGACGACGCGCTGGCGGTGCCTGAGGCGTACGACGATGATGTCCTGTCGTGGTGCTTCCGCAACTCTTCGTCGCTCTCCTCGTCATCGCGCAGCAGCGCATCCAGCCCTCCACGCTGCGGCTCGCGCAGTTCCTGCCAGTGGTGGTCCTCCGCGTACCACACAGCCGCACAGTACACGGCGACCGCAAGCAGCACAGCGGTCAGCAGCATCAGAAGTGCCGCGTACGCCCTCGCTCCGCCGTCGCTGGGC
>NW_914315.1:0-1380 GCF_000209065.1 Trypanosoma cruzi
ACGATGCCGCACAACACCCCCGCCAACATCCCAGCTAACAATGATACAAAAATTTGAACAGACTTGGGTGTAGCACTCTGCGGGACACTGCCAAACACACTATATAATTGATGTGCAATGCTTTCAAAACTCATAAATTTCACAACCGTGTAGGGAACCTGACGGCACCAAAGCGCCGTGAGGCCCTTGTAAAACCCACGGCAGCCTTCTGCCGCCCATATCATGGGCACAACGACGCCAATCTGCGTACGGTACACAGATGTAGTCTGTATTTTAATCTTCACGGCCTCCCATGGAGACAAGGCAATGTCGGCAATCACTTCCGCCAAGAAACTTGCCCCCATGTAAGTTAATAGTTGGCACGAATCATTTGAAGATTTCGGCTCCGATTTTTCTTCCACCCGCAGCATGCAGGTTCCTTGTAGAACGTACTTAAATACCTCGTAAAAAAAAAACTTAAACCCTCCTTGAAGGGAATACCCGATAAACGTGGGAACCCAGCCACGATAAAAAAACGGAATACTTCCAATAAATGAGCCACCCGCGTCCTTATAAATAAAACGGAATCCCTCCGCCAGAGAATCGTACTCGCCAACCTGCATGCGGCACTTCACAAGATCCATCGGAGTTAAAAGAGTGTGTGGAAGACCGCTCACCACGCCGCCAACAAAACAGCAAAAGAAATACATCGCCGAGCCCACAACCATCTGCCCAACACCACCAGCCGGCAAAAAAACATTCCAAAAAACAACATAAAAAAAAAACAAAAAAGCAGCACACATCAGCACAAAAACGAGCTTTCGAACCAAAAATAACCACCCAAACAGGCGGGACCTATCCACGGAACCGATCAGCAATCCCATAAGACCATCAACCTCATTCAAATGCCTAGACAAAAACATCCAGAAATAATAAACTAATTGATACTCCCTAAAAACAATCAACAAACAAAATTTTTCAACACACACACAAAAAAAAAAAAAAAAAAGAAAAAAAAACATAAAATATAAACAAAGAAGATAATACAAAATAATACAAAAAAAAAACACACACACGAAAAAAAAACGAAAAAAAAGCCAACGACACTACAACAAAAAACACAAATACAGAAAAAAAAATCATTCACACAATCAAAACAAAAAATAGGTAAACAAAACATAAAAATAACACAAAAAAAAATCAGCAAGAGACGTGCGACACCGCCTTGGTGCCCTCCGCCATTGCGTGCTTCGCCAGGTCCGCCGGCAGCACGAGGCGCACCGCCGTCTGCAGCTCGCGTGCACCCAGTGTGCGCTTCTTGTTGACGCGCACCACCGTGGCGGCCTCGGACGCAATGCGCTCAAAGAGGTCGTTCACGAACGAGTTCACAATCTTCATCGT
>NW_914316.1:0-1380 GCF_000209065.1 Trypanosoma cruzi
CGTATCGTCATCCATCTAATACCCCGATCCACCGCCTCCCAATGAGCAATGCCCAGGATTCATTACGTTTTACGATCGAAGTGCACGGGAGATCGTCAGTAACTTCCCAAACAATTTCTTTGTCCTGTTCTTCACTGGCATTCCCCTTTACCAGCAAAAGACCCCATGAGGCCGCGTCAGCCCCACCCCGACAAACAGCGACATTTTGCCTGTTGTATTTTCCAGCAAGCATGTAAATGCCATTTCCTTTCACAACTGTTGTTGGCCGGCTCACACGTACGCTGTGGAAACATTTGGAACCAGCGCAATTCGTTGACTGAGAGTGGCTTTTGCCTCCTTCGGAAGAACACTCCTCCAGTGTCTTTGTCTTCAAATTACTTCCACCCAATTTTTTTGGGTTTTCACCACTCAACGCAAGGAGCTCCGAGGCAATCCCAGTAAAGAAATATTTTCCATCCTTCAACCGCGCCTCAGCAAAGGCAAACACGCCACCATTTACCTCAACAAGACTGCGAGCATAGAGCGAACTCACTGTCTCGTTACCATTCTTATCTCTCCAAACAATATGTTTATCCAGTGAAGATCCCTGACCTGACGTTGGCTCATCAGCTTTCACAGCTCCACCAGTGTTGCAGCAAATCACGAGGAAGACGAGGAAGAGCACCGCGGAACAGAAGAGATGCCGGGACATTTTGGGCCTCCGATGCTCGCTCTCTCTTCCTTCCCTCCTCCTTCCGCTGGATCCGGTCATGCGGCGATGGTTGTGTGTGCGGGGTGCCTTCACTGCAGCAACACGTGAGAGTATACAAATATGTGTGTGTGTGCTGTTGGTCCTTTTAGAGCCTTACAATTTCAGAGTAGCGTTTAGCGTTTGTTTGCTTTCCTTCCCAGCGTGTGTCTGTGCTCAACAAGTGGAGAAAAGCAGCACAACAGCAGTTCACACCGTCACCACTCAAAGCGAACCACAACATCACCATCCCCGCAGCCATTACTTCCTAGCACCTCTCAACAGCACACACACAAAAAAAATGTGATTGACCTCCCAATGGGGGGACCACAGGCCATGGCCCTGCAAATAAGCCAAGCGACAGGGAGCCACGTGTGCAGTGAGGATCACGAGAGTTTCACTGCAACGGCACAGCTGCGTGACAACACGTGTGGAGTATTGATGCAGACCAGCACTTCGCGTGCAAGATGAGTTGCTTTTCCCGCTCAAGAAAGAGGAAAAAGAGCCTCAGCGCCCAATGATGAGAGGTCGCCCGCACCTCCTCGCAGCACCAGCAAGCTCTGTGGGCACAAAGATGCAGACGACGCTCTGCTGCACGCATGACGGACGTTGCACCCGTCGAAATGGCAACCGCATCCTGTGGCACCACACGC
>NW_914317.1:0-1380 GCF_000209065.1 Trypanosoma cruzi
ATCCACGGCATCGCGGTGTAATCCACACGTGTCCTCGCGCTCCTCGCCGACTAGCTGACCGCGAGCGGCGTCCTCCTCCGCGGCTAGCGCCTCCACTACTCGCTCGTGCGTCGCGCTCCTGTACTCCTCTCCGAGCTCGTCCACAGCTGCAGCCTCGCCGCGCTCCAGGCAGCGGCGCACCGCTCTCTCCTCGGAATCCACGGCATCGCGGTGCAATCCATACGTGTCCTCGCGCTCCTCGCCGACTAGCTGACCGCGAGCGGCGTCCTCCTCCGCGGCTAGCGCCTCCACTACTCGCTCGTGCGTCGCGCTCCCGTACTCCTCTCCGAGCTCGTCCACAGCTGCAGCCTCGCCGCGCTCCAGGCAGCGGCGCACCGCTCTCTCCTCGGAATCCACGGCATCGCGGTGTAATCCACACGTGTCCTCGCGCTCCTCGCCGACTAGCTGACCGCGAGCGGCGTCCTCCTCCGCGGCTAGCGCCTCCACTGCTCGCTCGTGCGTCGCGCTCCTGTACTCCTCTCCGAGCTCGTCCACAGCTGCAGCCTCGCCGCGCTCCAGGCAGCGGCGCACCGCTCTCTCCTCGGAATCCACGGCATCGCGGTGCAATCCATACGTGTCCTCGCGCTCCTCGCCGACTAGCTGACCGCGAGCGGCGTCCTCCTCCGCGGCTAGCGCCTCCACTGCTCGCTCGTGCGTCGCGCTCCCGTACTCCTCTCCGAGCTCGTCCACAGCTGCAGCCTCGCCGTGCTCCAGGCAGCGGCGCACCGCTCTCTCCTCGGAATCCACGGCATCGCGGTGTAATCCACACGTGTCCTCGCGCTCCTCGCCGACTAGCTGACCGCGAGCGGCGTCCTCCTCCGCGGCTAGCGCCTCCACTACTCGCTCGTGCGTCGCGCTCCCGTACTCCTCTCCGAGCTCGTCCACAGCTGCAGCCTCGCCGCGCTCCAGGCGGCGCCGCACCGCTCTCTCCTCGGAATCCACGGCATCGCGGTGCAATCCATAATTGCCCTCGCGCTCCTCACCGACTAGCTGACCGCGAGCGGCGTCCTCCTCCGCGGCTAGCGCCTCCACTACTCGCTCGTGCGTCGCGCTCCTGTACTCCTCTCCGAGCTCGTCCACAGCTGCAGCCTCGCCGCGCTCCAGGCAGCGGCGCGCACGCTCTCTCCTCGGAATCACGGCATCGCGGTGTATCCACACGTGTCCTCGCGCTCCTCGCCGACTAGCTGACCCCGAGCGGCGTCCTCCCTCGCGGCTAGCGCCTCCACTACTCGCTCGTGCGTCGCGCTCCCGTACTCCTCTCCGAGCTCGTTCACGGCTGCAGCCTCGCCGCGCTCCAGGCGGCGCCGCACGCTCTCTCCTCGGAATCACCGCATCGCGGTG
>NW_914318.1:0-1380 GCF_000209065.1 Trypanosoma cruzi
ACAGGGACACTGAGGCAGATAAGGATGAGAGATACACAACAGTACCAGAGAACGCCACCAATAAAACAAGCAATACAGAGACCACAGCAGACAGCGCCGGCAGCACCGCGGTCTCCCACACCACCTCCCCTCTTTTGCTTCTTCTTCTTGTTGCGTGTGCGGCTGCTGCTGCGGTGGCCGCGTGAGAGTGAGTGAGAGAGAGCCATGCACCGCCCGCACACGCACTCGTCCTTCACCCACTCTCTGTGTGTGTGTGTCCCCTTGCATGGACTCTCGCCCTCACCTCATCCCACGAAGCACACACATAATGTGCCCATTGTATATATTGCATGCACACCCATGCATGCCCGTTGGTGCTCTCTTTTGCACGACACGCACCGCTGCCGTCCTGCCTGGCTGCATGTGCGGAGCACCGTAACTGTTTCTGTTTTTGTTTCCATTGCATTGAGTGGGCGACCTCTCTCTCTCTCTCCCTGTGTGTGTGTTTTGCTTTACGGGAGCAATGAGAGTGTGTGCGCTGGTCGTCCCACGCTTCGGCTTTTTGTTTTGTTTTTCATTGTTTTTTGGTTGAGAGCACCCATTCCGCGGGCTGCGTGTGTGTGTGTGTGTGATGATATGAGTAATTTGTGCGTGTGTGCTATTATTTTCTCTATCTGCCGTTGCTTTCTTCTGACTCTCTTGTGGCGCACAGCTGCTCTGCAAGTATAGGCGCTGACAAACACACAAGCACATGCACACACACATGCCATGTCGCTCACGCTGTGGAGAGGCGTGAATGCTGAGAACGCACGCACGCGCACGATTTTGGCTGCGGCGGTCCTTGCGAGAAGGACGAGGGTTTGTAATTTGCCTCCTTGACGTGCTGCGGTGTGATGTTGGCGGCGTGCAGTCGGCGAATGGTGTGGCGTTTTGGGTGCCTGGGACATGTGCGGATGGATTATTCCTCCCAGCTGCTCCACGTGCCGATGTGTCTTTGCTTCCGTGAATACGTTGACGGTTGCTCCCCGGCTGTGTGCGGTGATGTGCGGGTGCGAAGGAAGAGACAGCAGAAAAAGGATTGCTGCAGCGCATTGGTGGTGCGAAGGACGGTTGTGCCGTTTTGCATCCCGCTGGTTGATTTGTGTGTGGGCGTTGCTCGATTTGTGAGCTGACGCGTGACGAATAACAACACAACCGCCGTGACTCCTGCCAGTTGTGGTGGTCACAGTCGCAGTGTTTTCCCGGTGCACTGTTCTCCCTCTTGTTCCGTGTGTCTGTGTTCGTGAGTTGTTGTTGGGAGTGGGTGCGGCGGGGATGATGGTGCCAGTTACTGTGGATGGGTGGCGCTTCTCACTGTTTCATTTCTTTTCTATTCATGTTTTCTCTCTGTTTCTATCTCTC
>NW_914319.1:0-1380 GCF_000209065.1 Trypanosoma cruzi
TGCGTCGAATGAGCCAAGGATTCCTGTGAGGGAGAGATTGCTGCACTACGGCAGGTCCGTCGAGCAAAGTCGTCGTCTTTGCAAGAACAGAGGCAGCAAAGGGAAATTGAGGAAATGCGTCAAAAAGCCGTGATCCGGCGCGCACAAAGCAATGCTTCAAGGGATAAACGTCAAAGTGACATTGCAGGGCGTTCCAAACGGCTCCTTATTGAGCGTGAGGCGCAGCGTGCGATGGCACAAAATGCTCTACTCAATACGCACAGTTTTCGACCCAAAGTGTGCACTACCTCCGACGCCATTGATCGTACTTTGAAGGCGAAGAAGAGTGTGCGCGATAGGGGTTTGGCGCTTTATGAAGAGGGTATGCGTCGTCAGCAGCAGCGTCAAGCGGAGACGGTGCAGCGACAAGCAAAAGAGTCCAGTGGCCTGCACAAGCCTGCCACCAATCCGCTGACGGATGACTGGATTCACCATGGACAACATAGAGCTTTATTCCGGCAGGATTTTATAAAAAGACAAGAGATTTACCAGCGTGTAAAGGACGAACATCAGCGAAACCTTCTCTCTGCTCTTGAACAGAGTGAACGAGCCGAGGTCCCGCGGGTAAATCAGGAGATGTTAGAGCAGCAGGTGGAACGACTGTACCTTGGCGCGCAGGAGATACGAAAAGAATCAAGGAAACGAATGGAAGAGCACATTAACTCCCGCGAGTGTCCCTTTCGCCCGCAGTTGGCACCCGGAACGGCATACGTCATTGCGCGAACCCAGCGTGAGGAAGATGTGGTGAAGCGTCTTGCGTCCGTCCCTCGTAGCCGCCGTGTCAGCCATTACTCTATTTTTGATACTGCATACGCAGACCAAAAAGAGAATGAAAAGAATTCCCCACGCAAGTCCAAAGTTATTCATCCAGATGAGGCTGCTGAGTTTTTTCATCGACAGCGAAAAGCCCTAGAGGATCGAGAAGTTCAACTACGGGAGCAGAAACAACGATTGGCAATGGAGGAACTCTGTGCATGCACTTTTCGTCCACGGACGTGCACAGACGAGTACTTTCATCGACGCCAAAGAGAAGCAACCGATCAGGCACAGAAGCCCATCGAGGCACGTGTGTCAGGGGTCTCAGCGTACCTGCAACGCCAGGCCGAGGCGAAGCGACGCCTAAAGGAGCAGGAGTCGAGGTATAGCAATCTTGGGCGTGGCCTCCCATGCAACGGAGCCGGCAGTACCGTCATCACTCCGTTTCAGTTGTCCAGCGGACGTGGAAGGCATCCTCACGGTTTAAACCCGAGATGGAACGAATTGAAGTTGTTCAATGGGGAGGAATGTGATATCCGCTGTCACGTCGATCCTTACAGCAACAATGAAATTTCCATGGCACTT
>NW_914321.1:0-1381 GCF_000209065.1 Trypanosoma cruzi
CTTGTTTGTCCCATTGTTATGCGTCCCACCGTGTTGCGAGAGTTGGGGTGGCGTGTGCATGTCTCTTCTGTGACATCGTATTCGGATTCTTTGGATCCAGACGCTATGCGGCCGCGAGGCACATGAAGTGTGTGTTACTTGTCAGTTGTCTTTTTTTCTTAGTGTGGATGTATTACTTTGCTTTTCTGATGGAGCCATCTTCGTTGGATCTCCGTCTATTCCTCAATGATCGGGTGATTCATGAATGCTTATTTGCTTTACGGGCTTCTAATTGGCTGCTGGAGTTGTTGGTGCGCTTTTTCTTTTTTTGCATCAGCCGTGGCCCCGATGTATGTATTTGTGTTTCTATGTGTTTTTCTGCTGCTTTTTTTGCGTGTAGTGTAAAATGTTTTTTTTAGTGGATGTGCTGGAGGCTGTGTGTGTGAGGGGCCTGATGTATTCTTTTTTTTTTTTTTTGCCTTGCGGTAAGTTGTGTTTGTTTGAGTGATGCACTTGTTGGTTTGTTACCTTTTTGCTGTTTTTTAATTTTGAAGAATCTTTTTGCTTCTTTTGCTGGTTTTCTTTTTTTTTTTTTTTCCGGTTTTTTGTGCCGCTTTTTTTGCTGCTTGTTTTCTAAGTTTTGCTGTTTTTTGTCGTTTTTTTTATTTTGCTTTGTTTTTGTTTCTGGCTTTTTTTACGGCTTTTTTTGCCGTTTTTTTGCCGTTTTTTTTTTTTTTTTGAAAACTTTTGCATTGCTTTGGGGGCTGCGGGTTGCGTTGTCGCGGTGGGGGCTGCGCGAGGCACTTTTTTTTGCTCAATTTTTGTGCGTTTTGCCCATTTCTTGAAAATTTGTGTGTCGTGGGTGCCCCTCCCTCCGTGGAGTTTTTGGCCGCCGTCACGCAAGAGAACAGCGCCGCCTTGCGTTGTGGCTGTTTGGTTGTCTTGGGGGCGGTGCCTGTTCTTTCAGCTGCTGTTTTCCTCCTCACTCTTTCTGTGACTTGAATGAAAAGGTGTGGCGTGACTGCGGGGCGCCGAAGTGATTTTCGCCTCCAGTGCGTGCTTTTGCGTTGCTCACGCAATCATCGAGGTGGTGTGCGGCCGTCCCATGGCTGCACTTGTGTATGGGCACTGCTGCCGCCGTGTTGCTGGCGGCTCACCGGCGGTTGTGCGGCGCTGGCGCATGGGCGGAATCCCCCGGATGCAGTGAGGACGGAAACCGATGGTCGGGCTGAGCAAGTGATGTGTGGTGTCCGTGGGATGTATATGCGGAGAGGGCCGGACAATGGCGGCTGGGTGCTCCTCCTGTCACATGTGGCTTGCGCGGCGTTGATTTCTGTCGTCACTGTGGTGTCTCGCATTCGCACGTGAGATTGGTTGATTATTTAGATGGGGGAGCGGGGGC
>NW_914322.1:0-1381 GCF_000209065.1 Trypanosoma cruzi
GCGGCGTGGCGTTGCTCACGGCCTCACGAAACTGCTCCTTCCTGGCATGGATCGCCTCGTGAACGCGTTCGTTCTGCTTGCGCTCCAAGAACTCCTTGCGCAGCCGGATAACGCTTCGCCGCATGCTGTCGTGCTGCCGCTCCGTGCTGCAGCCCCCGCCCCGCCTCCTCCGTTCCGGCTCGCTATCACACAAGGCAACAACAATGAAAATAAAAAAGGAAAATGCAAAAAAGCTCCAGCAAGAAAAAGGCAGCTGGACAGAAAACAAGGGAGCTGCAGGCGCCAAACGCACAAGTAAAATTGCCACACTTCACGGCCGCAGCCACACACGTTTCATCACTTCACCACGGACCGCGGCTCCGGGGTATTATTTCACTGCCCCGCGCACCTCACAACAGACAAGGCAGCGAGGCGACACCTTCCGCGAGCCCGGCCTCAGGTATTCCTCCGGGTGATTGAAAAAGCGGCCAACATCAACGTCAGCTGGCTGCACGAGCAGAACACCCTCGCCAGCGAGGTAGCCAATCACACAGTTGGCGTGGTAGGTGTGGGAGCACCCAAAGATCACAACGTCCGCCAACGTTGGCTGGTGGCAAAAGGAGCACACCGCCATTCGAGGGTCCACACGAATTGCCGCCCCCCGCCGCCTGTACAGCGTCTCGTAGTGCTTCCCCAAGTCACTCGTCGCCACGTGCACGACGGCCGTCATGAGCCACACATCATTTGCCTTGCTGCGCGCCACGTTGGCAATGCGGCTTCCCACATGTGGCATGGGCTCATCCTCTGGCAGCAGCTCAACAACGTACGTGGGATCCAACGCAACACGTCCGCTTATGGATGGATCCACAATGGCCCGCAAAAGTGCTCCCGTGATGTTTAGCGGTACAATGCAAAGGTTGCTTATCGGAGCCACGCGACTGCTGCTGCTGCTGCTGCCTCCGCCAGGAAGTGGATTCCCAGCGCCGTTGGCCATGCGTAGCTCACCCTCGTCGATGTCATACTTCCTGGCTATGCTTGCCCACGTTTCACCCTCCGTCGGGCGGTACTCAAAGTACTTCTGTCCATGACGGCTCTGAAGTGCGGCGTTCATCTCGAGAGTCATGTGCACAAGTCTTTTGTAGAGCTGAAGCTGATCCTCCTCGTTGGGAACGTCGGCAATAAACTGCACCGCCTTCTTCATGCTTTTCATGTCGTGCACAATGATTCGAAGGCCCTCCTCCTCCTTTCCCATCCTCGCAAGCAGGAAAACCATCTCCTCCAGGAGCTGGTGTTTTTTGCACAGTGCATATATCTCCTTTAGCTTGGGAAGGTGTGCGGAATTCTCATGCAGGAACGCAAGCAAACCAGACGGCTCGTTCTCAATAAAAAGCGTCGCAAAGAG
>NW_914323.1:0-1381 GCF_000209065.1 Trypanosoma cruzi
AATGAGCCGCAAACCCCAAAGCCCCAGCAGAAGTAACAGCACCCAGGACACACTCTCATGCACAAAGCTCACCTCTTCACTTTCCACCCGCGATGAACTCGCAGAATTGGAGCTGTCGCCTCTGCTTCCTTCCTCCGATGCACTCGCAGAATAAGAGCTGCCATCATCGTATTTTGGGCCTGCCTCGCCGACCATGAGCCATCTCATATGCTTGGAATTGAGTCCTCGGTTATACAAACGGGCGTTGAAGAGTGACAAATGGCTGGATTCTGCAACTTCCCCACTCTCCCCGCGGAATTGGATGTGTGAAATACTGTTTGTTTGGAGAAGAGACCCCTTGTAGGTGCCAAGGTAAGCCACCCTCGCGTTAATGTACAAACCCCAATTGCCCGTGTCGTATCGCAGCACCACCTGACACGGTTTTCCTGGGTCCCACCCTGTTGGAAGTACTTGTCTACCGCCACTATGAATTACAGTCATCCACCTCCCATCATGGGTGTAAACACACCAAATAGCACAGTCCTGTCCCCGTCATCCATCACCACACGAATCAAAGGAATGGGGGTGCGTTTCTTCGGCTCATCGTGGATGACCGCCATCACCACCAGAGTGAACCTTTTGTGTACGAAATGGTACGGTTGGTTCTGTCCACTTCGGGCAACAGGCCACTCGCCCCTGCTCCGGGTCCTTCAAACGTCACTCCATTGGAGAACCCTATCACCGTCCCATGAACAGTCGCGTTCACGCAGAGGTACTCGTCCATCCACTCACTCCCAGCTGAAAGACCAGACAAATAGCCAACAAGCCCGTCAGTAAGAATGGGACAAACACACATGCCCCTCCTCACCGGGTCGATAGTGGCAGTGGGTCTGCACGTTCTTAAGGCTTCATCCAACTCCTGCCACCTCTTCACCACAGTCTTTATCCGCTCCAGCTGCGTAGTCACGTGCACAGCAACAAGACCGTATGACCCCTCATTCCTATTCTCGTACAGTAAAATCGGATCGCCCCCACTGCTATACAGCAGGGAACTGGCAGCAGCGTCATCAGCTGCATCGGATATCGGCCCAGCATCATGCACACGTGCACCGTCCGTCACCCAAAGATGAGGCCGACCCCTACCCTTTTTTCTACTCCAAATACACCGGCGTGGTAACAAGCAGCACCTCCCTTCCCTCAATAGTTACGGTGGTGAGGCCACAGCGAACGCCATACCCTTTTCGACCATACGAGTTGCCCCACACGCGAGTGGTTGGCCTACCACTCATGTCCCAACTTATCCCAGAGTCAATGGACCTGAATACTTCGTAGTAGCCGGCAGCGCAAGAAGTAATCAAAATTAGATTTCCTTCCAAATTCGCGATGGATGGTTCCTTGCAGT
>NW_914324.1:0-1381 GCF_000209065.1 Trypanosoma cruzi
TTTCTTTCCCTTTTTTTCCCATGCCGTTTTTCTCCCTTTCCTTTGCTGCGCCGCTCCTGTTGTGCGATTTGTGCGTTTTTCCCCTTTGCATGCATTTGTGCGACCAAAGGAGCCTGCAGCAGCACCAGTACCATCACAGCAGCGAGAAGCTCACGATGGCTTCTGCAACGTCGGTGAAGGAGGCAATCGCTCGCTTCGAGGAGGCGGAGTACCGTCGCCGCACCAGTGAGATGTCAGAGGAGGAGAAAGCGAATGCTCCGCGAGTTGTGGCCGCGGAAGAGCCTAGAGCCTTACTCATTGGGATGCTGCCTCCGATTGTGAAGATGGACAAGGACATAGCCACTCTTGTTAACTGCGAACATCTTGGACTTTCCACCAACGGCATTGAGAAGATCGGGCCCGGTCTGAGGGAGCTGAAGAAACTGAAGATACTCTCACTTGGGCGCAACGTGATTCGTAAGATTGAGCAGCTTGATATCCCACAACTGGAGCAGCTGTGGCTCTGAGTATGCGACGGTGCGTCATGCCAGTCTTTGTGGCCTCTGCCGCGAGAGGCTGGGGGCCGACGCGGATCGTCGTGTGGCACGCGACCGTCTGGCCCAGCTGGCGGCACTGGAGCCACTGGGCATTGTTCCACCGCCTCTCTCGGAGTCTTGGCCGCCTGAGGTGACGCGACGACTGCAGGAGCCACGCGAGAAGGCTCCGTCAACTCCTGTTCCGCCACCATCCGGGGATGCGGCTTCTTTATGGCGCGACGCTGGAGTTGATGCACAGCCGCAGCACGTCAGCAAGGAGGGCATCGGAAGTTCTTCGGCGGCGTCAAAAGGGCCTTGTGGGGCAGCCAATATATGGAGGGAGCTCCCTGCCATGGACGGGCGAGCACTGTACTACAATATCGTCACCAACGCGACCACATTTGAGCCCCCAGCATTGATGGGTCCTGCGAGTGGAGAGAGAAGGGGCGAGGAAAACAAAGGTTTTGCCGCGATTGAAGGGAAATAACCGTTAATGGGCCGTTGGTGTTGTTTTGCCCATTTGTTAATATCTGATTGTGTGAAAAACACCAGGACATTCGTGCTTCTCCCTCTCTTTATTTTTCGTGACCAAATGGGTGGTGGGTTCTTCTGCCTTCTCCGTCATGCTTTCAACAATTCGTAGGTTTTTTCCGACGTGGATGAGCCACTGACTGAAACGGGATGACTTGTTAGGAAGCCTCTTTCTTGAGCTCTGATCGAAATATACACGGGTCTGAGGACTGTCGTGGCGCTGGGATTTTCCGTCCCGTTTTGCTGTGTTGAACTCTGAGTGTTTTTTGTTGTATGCTTTAATGTAAAGAGGACGTCACTTCTTTTGCATGTGTGCACGTGGGTTGTCTTCCTTT
>NW_914327.1:0-1382 GCF_000209065.1 Trypanosoma cruzi
AAAGAAAAAAAAAGGTATTTCTACTGCTGTTCCACAAGAAAGAAAAAAAAGGTATTTTTACTGCTGTTCCACAAGACAGAAAAAAAGGTATTTCTACTGCTGTTCCACAAGAAAGAAAAAAAGGTATTTCTACTGCTGTTCCACAAGAAAGAAAAAAAAGGTATTTCTACTGCTGTTCCACAAGAAAGAAAAAAAAGGTATTTCTACTGCTGTTCCACAAGTAAGAAAAAAAGGTATTTCTACTGCTGTTCCACAAGAAAGAAAAAAAAAGGTATTTCTGCTGCTGTTCCACAAGACAGAAAAAAAAAGGTATTTCTGCTGCTGTTCCACAAGACAGAAAAAAAGGTATTTCTACTGCTGTTCCACAAGAAAGAAAAAAAAAGGTATTTCTACTGCTGTTCCACAAGTAAGAAAAAAAGGTATTTCTACTGCTGTTCCACAAGTAAGAAAAAAAGGTATTTCTACTGCTGTTCCACAAGAAAGAAAAAAAAGGTATTTTTACTGCTGTTCCACAAGTAAGAAAAAAAGGTATTTCTACTGCTGTTCCACAAGAAAGAAAAAAAAAGGTATTTCTGCTGCTGTTCCACAAGACAGAAAAAAAGGTATTTCTACTGCTGTTCCACAAGAAAGAAAAAAAAAGGTATTTCTACTGCTGTTCCACAAGTAAGAAAAAAAGGTATTTCTACTGCTGTTCCACAAGTAAGAAAAAAAGGTATTTCTGCTGCTGTTCCACAAGAAAGAAAAAAAAAGGTATTTCTGCTGCTGTTCCACAAGACAGAAAAAAAGGTATTTCTACTGCTGTTCCACAAGAAAGAAAAAAAAAGGTATTTCTGCTGCTGTTCCACAAGACAGAAAAAAAGGTATTTCTACTGCTGTTCCACAAGAAAGAAAAAAAAAGGTATTTCTACTGCTGTTCCACAAGTAAGAAAAAAAGGTATTTCTGCTGCTGTTCCACAAGACAGATAAAAAGGTATTTCTACTGCTGTTCCACAAGAAAGAAAAAAAGGTATTTTTACTGCTGTTCCACAAGACAGAAAAAAAGGTATTTCTACTGCTGTTCCACAAGAAAGAAAAAAAGGTATTTCTACTGCTGTTCCACAAGAAAGAAAAAAAAAGGTATTTCTACTGCTGTTCCACAAGAAAGAAAAAAAGGTATTTCTACTGCTGTTCCACAAGAAAAAAAAAAAAAGGTATTTCTGCTGCTGTTCCACAAGAAAAAAAAAAGGTATTTTTACTGCTGTTCCACAAGACAGAAAAAAAGGTATTTCTGCTGCTGTTCCACAAGAAAGAAAAAAAGGTATTTCTACTGCTGTTCCACAAGAAAGAAAAAAAAGGTATTTTTACTGCTGTTCCACAAGACAGAAAAAAAGGTATTTCTACTG
>NW_914328.1:0-1382 GCF_000209065.1 Trypanosoma cruzi
GGTCCGTCCGCGGGGGCGGCGTCAAAAGGGAACCGCGCCGGCGTTACACTATCGCGACTGGAAAATGCGGTTTGCCACAGTAAGAAACTCCACGCCACCTACCAAAAACGAAAAAGACCAATGGGGAAAAGGAAGGGATGGTCACACAGGAGGGAGGGAGAAAAAGCAATGCGCAGGGCACACCCACGGCCGCAACGAGAGGGGCGGGGCGCGTCCACGTCCACGGCACTGTCCTTTACTTCTCTTCCTCGACGGAATAGCACTGCGGCTCACAGCAGGCCTTGGCGGGTGGCGCCCCACACTCACAAATGGAGCACGGCGCACACCATCCGCTCTTCTCCGAGTGTGCTCAGCAGGCCGGCGCCCAGACGCCCTCGTGCCATCGCAATGGGGAACACAAACAATCGTCGTCGCGGACCATCGGCGCCTCTAGCAGGAAAGAAGGCAGAAGAAATGGAAAATGTCAGAAGCACAATCAGCAGAGGGACACACCCAACGAAACAAGAAGAAACAAAGTAACAGTCAAAACGGCGGAGACAAAAACATATCCGCAGGGAATTACCAAAAATGAAAAAGAATGAAACAAACAAACAAACAAAGTGTGGGTCCCCTGCAGGACTCATGGAAAAAAAAAATGATTCGGCAGGACTTTCATGTGCCATGCAGCTAAAGACGATTGGGTGCTTGCACATATTACCTGCACAAACGAAAAACGTGATAATAAAAAAGGTCGCATTATTCCAGCAGCCCACACAACATCCCTCACATTTCATGCGGCATCCCGCCTGTTCCTCCAATCCCCCTTTCGTGCAGTCCGTGGGACGCACGGCCGCAGGGCCGGCACCGTGTGTGGTCAAAAGCAAAAGCAAAAAAAAAAAAGAAAAAAGAAAGGAAACACATATAAAGTACGAGCCGTCCCCGCAAGGAAATGCACGACTAATCCCAATCACCGCACAGCAGCGCAGATAAGGGCGGTGACGAGCAGCAGAGACATGCGCACCCACACAGTGGCGGCGTCGCTGCTGTCCGCACCGCCGGGATCCCGCATCCCAGTGGCGGTGCCTCCAGATGGAGAAGAGGGCGTCTGACTGGAATCTTCGGGTGCCGATGCCACGTGTTCGTTCGTGTCTGTGGATGTCAGCAGACTGACGGCGAAGTTTTCGCTTAGACTTGGATAAGAGCCGCCTTCGTCTGTGTGCTCAGGCGACTTCTTCTGCGGCGCCTCAGCTGCCTCCCCCGGCGGACTGCCGACGCCGCTCTGTGCCTGGCCAACAACCGCCGCTGTCGGTGCAGCCGCCGAACTGCAGTTTTTTACATTCTCGCTCAAAAACATCCCTATCCTGGTCCAAACAACACTCGGTCTACCGCCAGGGGCGCACAGT
>NW_914329.1:0-1382 GCF_000209065.1 Trypanosoma cruzi
TAATGTGAGCAAGAAGGAAAAGCAAAAAATTGCGGCGTTCTGGGAGGAAAAGGTACACCAATACCAGTTTGTGTTGACAACTGATTTTGTAAGTAAAATCCGAGAAATGAGAATGCAATAATCTTGGAGGAAAAGGATAGGGAAGAAAGTTGGGGAAATAATTGGGGAACAAAGTGCATTTTGCTTATAGTGAAGTTTCACAGGGAAGTATTTTAGCGATTCTTAATTATTTTTTTTGTGGCCACCGGGTTTATTCAGAGAGCTTCTTGTGAGAGAGAATCATCATGATTCACAGTGCCACAGCAATAAAATTCTTTTACTTTACTTTTTTTTCTTAAGGAGTCCATTGCCATTAGAAGCTTCTGTGAAATACGAATGCCGCAGAATTCTTTTGTATTTTTGGGATTTTGTGAAAAGAATGCTTGTGAGGATGGCTGGCTGCCCAAACAAATTCATATCTCGCACAAACGAAGATATCTTTTCATAACTTTGTTCTCTTCTATCGCACGGTCTTTTGGGAGACCGCGATTGAGGGAGTCAGGGAGCAGACAGCTGTAAAACAAAACTTTTTTTTTCTTATCTTTTTTATTTTTATTTTCACAACCATACCAGATTCCTGCATGTTTATTTGAAGAAATGGCACTGATTTTTTTTTACACGGCGACGGAATGGAGCGACATTGGTGCCCATATGTTGGACTTGGCACACCAGCATGGCGAGATACAGTTGCAGTTCACCTTCTTTGATGAAAACAGGCCGTTGGAAGCGGTGGTAACCGTCGCTGCAACCATGACGTGTTTACGATTGGTTTCAGCAAAGATCGCCAAGCACTGGGAGGATACGACCCATGCGGGGCACTTGGCGAACCGCCGGGCGTGTCAAGTACCAAATTTTGGGTTCAAGTGCTCCTGCCCATAATTTGGAGGCGCGGCAAGGGCTGACCATCGCGGAAGGGCGGAGATCAAAGTCGGACAACGCAGTCACGGACGTGCAGAATCGAGGCGCGCAGCTTCAACATTAAATGGAGGAAGCGAATAACCACTTTTCGGCACGTGCGTCCAACACTGCGGTGGCGGACGGTCTTCTTGCGCAACGAGAATCGGCGCTTGCGGGGCGCGAACGCCATTTGGAGACAACCCCAGGAACGAAAGGCACGCATCGGTGCCTTGGAAGCGCGGCTTTCAGCTTGGGGTGCGGCGATTCGCCCGGACAGCGAGGAGTTCCCTCTTCCAGGAGAGGGCCGCCAGATGCACCCGCGCGCGGGTACGAGGACAGCGCAACGACAACACCGCCCCACCACGAGCGTTTGATAGCCGGGGGCGTGCCAGCATCCACAATTCCCCAACCCATTTTCACGGGAGAGCGACGGCGGGTCAATACTC
>NW_914330.1:0-1382 GCF_000209065.1 Trypanosoma cruzi
GCTGAAGCCGGTTGGAGCCCCGGGCCCAATCAACTACATGGAAATCGGACTGAACCTTATCAAGATTGCAGCCCCGTATATTGTCCAGTATCTTGGCATTATGGAACGCCCACCGAGGGTTGACGTTGAGGAGTTCTTCCGGCAGGCGGAGGTGACGGAGGGTTTTAAGCCGTGGGAGACACCAACCCATGTGAGCGGCACCTTTCGTGCCCTTTTCATCGGCATCAACTACTACGGCACCAGTGCCGAGCTCTCCGGTTGTTGCAATGATGTGAAACAAATAATCGCCACACTACAAAGGAAAAGAATTCCCATCGACGAGATGAGCATACTTGTGGATGAGAGGGGGTTCCCGGGGGCCAACGGCCTCCCCACACGTGACAACATTGTGCGCTACATGGCGTGGCTTGTTGGGGGTGCAAAACCGGGTGATGTGCTCTTCATGCACTATTCCGGTCACTGCACGCATACTCGTGCAACGAGCGACACGGAGGAGAAATTTGATCAATGCCTTGCCCCCGTCGACTTTTCGACCAACGGCTGCATTCTTGACAACGACATTTTCAGAATTCTCCTCTCGGGACTGCCACAAGGAGTGCGACTCACTGTCGTATTTGACTGCTGCCACTCTGGCTCCATGCTTGACCTGCCGTACACGTTTGTGGGCAGCAGGAGTTTGCGCAGGAGCGTCGCCGGTCACATGCAGCGTATTCGCAAGGGAAACGACTGTGCCGGGGATGTGCTGATGATATCCGGTTGTGCTGACGAGCAGACGTCCGCTGACGTGAGCAACGCGGCCACATGTGAAACGTGCACTTCAGGTGCTGGTGGGGCAATCACACAGTGTCTGGCGTACACTATACTCAAATTCAGTAATCTGTCGTACCAAGATATGCTTATTGCCACCCGTGACATGCTGAGAAGAAAGGGATTCACTCAGGTGCCTCAGCTGAGTGCATCCAAGCCAATCAATTTACAGCAGAAGTTTTCGCTCATGACGACGTTTGAGGTGGATCCAGCCGTCGCCACATGACTTGTGGCCACTGTTTGTAGGGCTTTGGACCGCGGCTTAACTGCCTGGAAAACAGCATGTGTTTGTTTGTTTGTTTGTGTTTTGTTTTTTTGTTTTGATTATTTATGGCTTTACTTTATTGCTTCTGATACATGTGTGTGGGCGTCGATAACCATCCAGCGGAGGGTTGGGGAGTCCGTTTTAAACTGGCTTTTGCTTCGCTAATTGTGTGCAAGCCGTGTGCTAAAAATTTTGTCCGGCATGTGTGTGTACTTACACATGTATGCTTAAGTGTTTATTCTCGAGGTACTCTTGTGGGGATGAATGTATATCAAGCACCCACAAGCCAGGGAAGAAGTAGAAGCAGCCC
>NW_914331.1:0-1382 GCF_000209065.1 Trypanosoma cruzi
CGCCACGCCTTTGCCCAATATGCATGTGCTTCGGCTGGGCTTCATGTACCTGCAGGGAGTTTCCTTTGGTGACGGGGAGTATGCGCAGGCACAACGCATGATGTCGGAGAGGAACCTTACGTTCAGCGGTGTCTTCAGTGTGGAGAGCTCTGTGACTGGTGGTGCGAAGAAGGAAGTGTTTGACGCTGCGTGGGAGAAGTTTGCTGACACTCGGCCGCAGGCCGTGATTGCGTTTGCCCCGCCGATACAGGACGCCATAAAATTTATTGGGAGGATGCTGACGGACAGGCGCACTGCTGGCGCGTACATTCTTCTTCCCTTGATCCTGCAGGACCTTGTTTTGTTGTTGCCGCGTGCTGCTGTGGCTGGCGGTGTTGATTTTGTGCCTGGGCAGGTGATCACGACGGGGACGAACCCGCTGGCGAGGAACACAGAGTATAAGGCCATCCAGCGCTTCCAGGAGGTGATGGAGGACTACCTGGCGCACAGTGGGCAAAAGGACTATGCCGACAAGGACCATTTTCTGAAGGATGACGGCGACGGTGAGATGATGGTTGCTGGGTGGATTGCTGGCGAGGTGCTCTCACAGGCGCTGGGCACTCGTGAGTGGGTGAAGGACCGCAAGTCGTTCTTGGCGTCTCTGTACAACCAACGCCGGTATGTGGTTGACGACATTGTGATTGGCAACTACGGTGGCGAGTGCGAACCGGGGGCTGCATCGAGGGGTGCCGCCTGCCTCTGCAATCAGGGCGGCCGGAATGTGTACATAAAGGCGATTATGGATGGCTGCCGTTTGAAACCTTTTGAGGACGTCATGCAATTCCGTGTTTCAGTGTGCGGGGCGTTGGGTGTAAAATTTCCTCCGTTTTTTGTTGGAATGTATCTACTGATGAATGATACCGCTGTCGCACAAAAAGCATGCCATCAGTTTGGCATTATGTTTAAAGTGGCATCATCCCGTCACCACGACTGGTGGGAAAAAGGCGTGTTTTTTGCGTATTCTATGCAGTCTACTACCCACGATTCCGCTGGCGACCTTCGGTCAGCGTTACAATCATGGCGTGTTGAGGGAGTTATTGGAGTGGCGACGGATGCGATGCTGGAGGTGGAGGGTGTGGTCTTCATTGACCCGCTGCTTCTTGAGCCGCGGCTGAACAGGTTCCGGAGAAACGTGATCCGCCTGTCGCCGACGCTGGAGCAGCAGTTCTTTGTGCTTGCGGAGTACCTCGGGAACACGAGCGGCGGCTCCGCGCGCGCGGTGATCCGCGGCGAGGAGGCTTCAGCTATGGCGGATTTGCTGCGGTGGTCGCTGCTGACGTTTGGCATGTCGCTGGCGCCCGCGACGCTGCTGGCTGGCGGCGACGCGCTGGTGGACCACCTGC
>NW_914332.1:0-1382 GCF_000209065.1 Trypanosoma cruzi
TTCCTCTAATTAATATATTGTTTCTTTTGACTACTGACGTGACCTTGTTGAACTCGGGAAAGATCTGAAACATTTATTTCTTACGAAATGACAGACACTGCAATCCTCAGCCACAAGACCCCGCCGTGAGGTGGGAATGAGAAGGAAATGGCTGGGAAGGTAAAATGAAAATAAAAATAAAAAATTATCTGGCCGCCATCCGTTCCATAACTCCTTAACGACATTATCTTACCAAAAATTAATAAGATAAAAAAGGGTCGTAAACAATTGTGTCCGTTTCATAAGCACATATATATATATATATATATATATTAATTAAGCTAGCCAGCTCTCCCGCGATAACTCACTTCACAATCTCCTAAAGCTCCAAAAACAAAGAAAAAAACAGAAAATCAAACATATAATCAAAAATAAATAAAATAACGGCGCGGCAATACAAAAAAAATTATGGACGTGCCACCTTCCTGTCGTTGGCCGGCGTCGTTGTTCGGTTGCCGGCATCCTCTTCCTCTGCCCTCTCCTTCAGACGGCGCCGCTCCTCAAGCACCAATCGACTGAATCGGCGGTACTCCCAGTCAAAATAGGCAGCAGAAAGAAACGCGGTGAAGCTGAGAACAATCAAAAATATCAGGGGCATCATCACACAATTCCGGCCAAGACAAACATTGCCGCCCTGCTTCTCAGCCTCACGCGTGTACCACTCGCCGTACAGAAGGCGGTTCAGGAAGATTGTAGAACACACTGATGCAAGGAAAATAAAGTTGTAGTGCTTGGCGGGGTCCTTTGCAAAAACAGTCCGAGAAACCAACACAAGGGAAGCTGCACTGAAACCGTTGCCAATGGCAGCCAATACGTACGGCAGCGGCAGTGCAGCCCTGGGCACCACGAGGAATAAAACCAGCGACAGGATCATGCAAGCATTAGCCAAATAGACAGAAACGATAATCGAAACCCTGTCCTCGGCCTTGCGTTTCTGCGACCAGACCTCGAAGTAGCTCATCAGTAGTCGACCCGCCGCACTTCCCGCACCGTTCAGCACTGTGAGAAGCGTTTTGATGGCGTTGTCCACCTCTTCGTCCGCAAGCGCGGCGTAGACGAAGCTGGCGTTGTAGATAATCACAAACCCAGCGCCCGCAAGACAGAAAAAGCTCCAGAGGAAAGCCCACAACTTCAGCGTTTTCAGGTTCTGGAGAAAGGTCGTCTGGTACTGCGGCGCAATGTAGTCGACGTCCGTCTCCACCTTCTTCGGAGGACCACCAGCCACCGCAGGCTCGTTCGCCACCTCATCACCCGCGCTCGGTCTCTCCGTCCCACCGCAGTCATCCTCCTCCCCGTTGTGTCTCCCTCCTCTCAGGGCACGAAACGGGCAATGCCCATCACGG
>NW_914333.1:0-1382 GCF_000209065.1 Trypanosoma cruzi
AAAGGTTAACGAAGGTGAAGATAAAAAGCAAAAACCAAAACAGGCAGTACAAGAAGAAGCGGGAGAACACGAAGAAAACAAAAATGATAATTCACCAACAGGGACAGTTGAAAATGCAGCGAAGCTGAAAAAAATACCACAAGCAACATCACCATCACCAACAAAAGCACCAGCAGAAGTGGCACTGAAAAAAAATCAGAAAAACAGAGGGAGATTCAACACAAGCACGAGTGAATGGACAGTCGAGCCCTGAAGATACCGTGCCCGTGTAACAGCTACAACTACCCCAAAGCGACATGAAGTCAAACAACAATTCACAAACTGAGGGCGTTGCCCCCATCACAACCAATTCGCAGAATGAACCATCTGACGGCCATGCAGAAACAGAGCCACCACTACCCACGGAAAACGGTAATTTCGCCAATAATGAAGCTGACAAGAGCACTGAAGAGGGCATCCCGAACAATGACCCAGCATCTGATGGTACAGGGACACGAGAAGAAAAACAAAATGAGAATAAAGAAGCCAATCCGAAGGAAACAGTGCCAAACACAAACGCCGCAACAGGTGACACGGCGACGGCTGGCGACAGTGACGGCAGCACCGCGGTCTCCCACACCACCTCCCCTCTTTTGCTTCTTCTTGTTGCGTGTGCGGCTGCTGCTGTTGTGGTGGCCGCGTGGGAGTGAGTGTGAGAGAGCCATGCACCGCCCGCACACACACTCGTCCTTCTCTCTCTCTGTGTGTGTGTCCCCTTGCATGGACTCTCGCCCTCACCTCACCCCACGAGGCGCACACACAATGTGCCCATTGTATATATGCATGCACACCCATGCAGGCCCGTTGGTGCTCTCTTTTGCACGACACGCACCGCTGCCGTCCTGCCTGGCTGCATGGGCGGAGCACCGTAACTGTTTCTGTTTTGTTTTTATTGCATTGAGTGGGCGACCTCTCTCTCTCTCCCTCTGTGTGTGTGTTTTGCTTTACGGGAGCAATGAGTGTGTGTGTGCGCTGGTCGTCCTACGCTTCGGCTTTTTGTTTTGTTTTCCTTTTTGATTTTGTGGTTGAGTGCACCCATTCCGCGGCTGCGTGTGTGTGTGTGTGATGATATGAGTAATTTGCATGTGTGCTATCTGCCTCTCTCTGCCGTTGCTTTCTTCGGACTCTCTTGTGGCGCACAGCTGCTCTGTAAGTATAGGCGCTGCCAAACAAACACACACACAAATGCCGTGTTTAAAACGCTGAGAATGCACGCACAGGATTGTGGCTGCGGCTGCTCTCGCTAGGAGGGAAGACGGGAGACCGCGATGTGTCTTGTCGACGTGTTGCGGGCGTGGATGTGGCGGCATGCAAGCAGTTGGGTATTGTGAAAGTTGAGGGTG
>NW_914334.1:0-1382 GCF_000209065.1 Trypanosoma cruzi
GCGCACGAGCCCCGCCCACACACCAGCGTCGACCGCGTCATGACAAACCGCGTCGACAGCAGCCGGACGCCGTCCAGGACAAGCGCGGGGCCGTACCGAAATTTCTCGTGGCCACGGGTCGTCGGCACGTACTGCGACCCGCCAACCGTCGCGCGCAGCGTTGAGTTCGCCAGCAGCACACTCGAGTTCGGCGGCATCGCGCCTTGCAGCACAATCGTGCCCTCCAGCGACGTCACATTCGTCATGTTGACTAGGGCGTGGGGCATCAGGCGCGCCGTGCTCTCGCTGAGGCCGCCAATCCGCAGCTGCGCGCCGTCCGCAAGCACGCAGTGGCACAGCGTCACGTTCAGCGCGTCAGCGAAAGTGTCCATCAAGCGCAGATCCACCGCCACAGTGATCGACCCGCTGAACACCGCCGAGTCGAAGCACGCCGTCGCACGCCAGCCACCAACCGTCACCGACTCCGTCAGCGTCACGCCACTCACGCAGCCCTGCGCACCGCCACCACCGCCGCCGGACCTCGCAGGCGGCAGGTCGAACGGCAGGCACGCCTCGCCCACGCCGCCGGCACGGCAGCTGCACACGCAGTCAGAGAACGACGCCGTCAGCGCATCGAAGCACGCCACCGCTGCCGCACAGCCGTCGCACGGCACCACGCTCACGGAGGGCAGGCCGGCCATGCGGTAGTCGCCGCTGCTCTGCAGCACCCGGCCGCCGGCACGGTTGCACTGCACCGACACAGCGCCGCTCGTGATCGTCGGCCCGGAGACAAGCGTCGCGCCAGTGGCAGCACAGCGCACAATCGACACGGCGCCGCCGCTCAGCGTCACACCCGACAGCGACGCCACCGACGACGCCTCGCCCACCGCCCACACGTCGTGCAGCTCCACCCACCCACCGACACCGACCGTCCCACCATCGCAGCGCACCAGCGACGACGCAACAGACCCCTCGACGCCCACAAAGCGCAGCACCGAGTCGGACACCGCGAGGCGCTCTCCAAGCACAAAGCCGCCGCCACTGCTCACAACCGACACGTTCGTCACGGAGAACACCGAGTGGCTCCGCAGGCTGAGACGCGACGAGGACGCCACACGCATCGCGGACGCGGTCGGACCGCCCGACGCCTCCAGCGACACGCCGTCAAGCACCACCGCGCTCGACAGCAGGTCCACACCGCCGCCAACGCACACCGCCGACCCGCCCGCGTGCAACGACCTCAGCACAGTGTTGCTCACACGCAGCTGCGTCCGCAACAGCGACGTCGCGTGCAGCACAAGCGGCGACGCCACCGCGTCCGTCAGCCCGCTCAGCTGCGAGTAGCGCATCGGCCCCGCCGTCACAATCGTCGAGTCACGGACCGTCACGTTCGTGTGTGCCGG
>NW_914335.1:0-1383 GCF_000209065.1 Trypanosoma cruzi
CCCACTCGGATGTGGTGCGCGCCTCGACGTGAGGGTGCCTGCCAGCCGTTTTATTGCCTCCCCCGCTGTGGCTGCCGCCGCTGTCTTCTTCCCTTCCTGAGGTCCTGCGGCTTCTTGACAAGATGCTTTGGAGAAGGCGTTGCCGCTCTTATCGTCCATGTTATTTTGATTCTGGTGTCGCGGTCAGGAGACATTGAGCGAGAGGGTTTGCTGCCCTCTTGTTTTATTTGCCCTCTCTGCCTGACGGCCAGTTCTACACAAGCGTGCTCCTCGGCACCTCGGTTGGTGCTGGCGGGTTGCTCACAGTTGTCGCTGGCAATCGCATGTGCCAACTCGTCTCTGCTCCTTTTCAGTGTCGCATTCTTTATTGATTGACGGACGCCATTCTGTCCGGCGTGTCACCTTGATTGGATTGTGTGGGACTGCTCGCCAACGCCATCGGAGAAAGCAGACCGACTTTTCCACATATTTAATTCCATGTGGCGCGCAGGTATATTTTCACATGTTCTGTTGGGCACTCAAACAGCGAGGTGTCCGGAACTATGAATGCGTGGGATTCTTCCTGCCATGTGAATTACGGGCATCACCGAGGGGCTGCCACTTTGACTCCGCAGAGTTGTTGTGTCTCTTCGCGGGGTTGGCAAGGAAATTCCATGCAGCCTGCTACTGCCGGTGTGTTCTCAAATGTTGTCAGTCCATGCGAATGATGTGCTTCAGCGAGTAAGGGTGTTGATTGGGCTTGTGTGCACACTGGTTCTGTTTGCTACTTTGTGCGGGCACGCAATACTTGAGTGGTGGGGAAATGGAGCGGGGCGATGCATGGCCGCGTCTCGCCCATTGTCCACTGCACGATGGTGTGGTGCAAATTGTGGTGCTGACTCTGCGATGTGACTGCGGTCCCCTGCGCAGCAGTGGTGGTGTGTGGAGGAGAGTGTTGACCCGCGGCGTGAGGGTGGGATCGTGCCTCCTTTTCTCTTTGTTCC
This sequence comes from Trypanosoma cruzi, assembly GCF_000209065.1. Taxonomy (NCBI): domain Eukaryota; phylum Euglenozoa; class Kinetoplastea; order Trypanosomatida; family Trypanosomatidae; genus Trypanosoma; species Trypanosoma cruzi. The sequence goes on from NW_914335.1 coordinate 984, forward strand.
TTCCCTTTTGTGAAGGTGTGCACTTATTTTTGGTGTCGGTGATGGGGCAAACAGACAGACACAGTGAATAAAACAAAATAAAAAGGGCGATAGTGTGGCGGTGTTGGGGTTGGTTGCAGGCCTCGGCTGCTTCACCGACAGGCGTTGCAGCGCGGCTGCATTGCGCACCGACCACCCGCCGTGCGAGTGCCACGCCCAACGCCATTGGGACAGCGGGACGAAACAGCCGCGAGTGTCCTTTGGAGCCAGCGGCACCTGCAGGCCGCAGTTGGGCGGTGCGAGTGGGATGCTTCACCGCACGGGTGTTGTGATGGCACCTCGCCGTGGCTCTTGTGATGGTTCCGACGCTGCGGCTCGACATGTGGCGGGGAGTAAAGTGTGGCCGCAGTGGACCATGAGC
>NW_914336.1:0-1383 GCF_000209065.1 Trypanosoma cruzi
GGGTGGCTTCGGCCTGGGCCGTGCAGTCTGCGGCGGAGTTGCGATCGGTGTGCCGTCTCTCGCTCTCGTCCTCGCTCAGGTGCTGGGCGGCAATTCCGGTGGGATTTCTGGCGGTTCCGACTCACCGAGAAAGTCGAATTCCCGCAGCGCCTGGGAGCGCGTAATGCCATAGGCGTTAACCATGTGCGTCACGACACTAGTGCGGCAGCTGCAGTGTTTGCCGCACACCGGATAGCCTGCCGGGCGTCGGATCGTGGCGGGGTGGGTCCAGCGGGAGAAGGAGGCGTTTCCGTGCGAAATTCTTTGCGTGTCTGCTGTGCGGCATCCGCGCCGCACCAACGGCATTTGCGCGGGATGGCGGGCTGCGGTGGTCGTAGCAGCCATCCGTATTCGTGAGAAACACCGGTGCGGGAGCAGGCTGCTGCGGCCTCTTCCCCACGAGTGAGGGTGGTTTCCGTGCGCGTGGGTCCCAGTCACCTGCTGCAGTGGGGCGGCGAGTTTCGGCCCTGAGCCATCGGGCACGAATAGTACGTTCGGCCAATGCGACGATGCCGGTGCTCCATGTGCCTGTGAGCTGTGCGAGGTCGGACGCCTTCTTGGCTTATGCATCACAAGCTTCGTTCCTGGACACGCCGCAGTGGCCAAGGACAAGCTGTATCCGTGTGCACGCTCCTCGGCGCTGCGGGCGAGACAAAAGGGTACGTCCACAATGTGAGTCAACAGGTGATCCAGAACCGTCGACATTTGTTCGCGTGCCTCCACGGTTCGACGAGTAGGTGCATAGGCGCACGCTGCCGTGGAAAAAGTCTCGGTAAATATCGTACTCTCCATGCTAACACCACATCCCTTTGCATCTGCTGTGGTGCATGAACTTCGCACGGCCGGAGGGAAATTGGGGAAAAGAAGGAATTCCTCGTGTGGGCATCCCCGTACCAGCGTGGCCAATCCGCGACGATATCCCTTGCCTGTGGAATGGGATGTGCCAATTGAATCAAAGGCAGCGCCGTGAAGGGATGTGCTAATAGCCGGAAGTGGCTGTCACACCTCCTGCACACACAAAAGTGCGGGCCGTAACGGGCAACAAATCCCAATGCCGCAGCATCCAAGGCTCCCACGTTCCACGTGCACACCCGAGGGATCTAGCCATGGCGGCGGTGCGCTTGAAGATTATTGTGGAAACTGACTGGGATGGCTTGGTCCGTCACTTCCACCGCTAAAGAGACATCGATCACCCTGTGCACTCGCCACGCCATGGCAGCCCGAAATCACAGCAATACGTCGCGCCTCAATACATAATCCCGCTCGAAGGCGTTCCTGGAAACATGGAGCCCTGCTCATACTCTGTCGCCGCTTTGCTTCTGAAAGCTGTAATGCCTCCTGCAT
>NW_914337.1:0-1383 GCF_000209065.1 Trypanosoma cruzi
CCTCCTGTTCACGGGCCATATCCCCTTGGACCCAGACCCCGGGAACTTAAACCCATAGTCGACCTTTTCCGCATTTGTCACCGTTGCATTCACGCAGCGGTACATGTCGATCCACACACCAGGAGTGGCTGAATCGGACAAAAATGCCACCAGCCCATGCGTGGGTATAGACGACAAGGAAAAGAAAGTGTCCATCAGTGCCCAAGTACTCACAACGGAATTGATTGTGTCGAGCTCCTCCTTCAGTGGGGAAAGAAAAATGGCATCGGTACTTTGAACTCTTCTCTCATGCAGAAGGTACAGCATATTATTTGAGTGCAGCAGTCTATTTTCAAACGTAGACTCCGCATCATCATCCATAGAAATTGGGCCAACAGGACGCGTGCGGTTATTATCCGTGACCCAAATGTAGAGCGCATTGGCTTTGCCTTCCCCCGGGGGAAACCCTTTCTGAGTGTACAGCATGAGTTTCCTTATGCCAACTTTCAGAGTGATGAGATCTCCCAACACAAAATTTGGCCCCCGAGGGTTTGGCTTGCTGGTCCACAAGCGTGACAGTACCCCGGGAGCCTCCGTCCATGCAGCCCCCACGTCACTCGACTGAAACACTTTGCGGCCATCCGCACATTCAATGATCATGAGAAGTTTCTCCTCCCATTCGGCAATAAGAGGGTCCATGCAGTGCCCAGGGGGCGTGCCTGTAGCGACATCCCAGTCGCTGCCGTCATTCTTCGAATAAATAATGAAGACGGTTTTTCCTCCCTCGCTTAACGCCGTCACGGGAAACACAAGCCAGCCCCTCTCCAGCACAATGCCTGAGCCACCAGCACCAAAAAACCTGTACAGGCCAAGTTTTTCAGTACGTGCGCTGATCAGCCCCAACAAAGATTGAGGTGTGCCCCATTGGATCCCTTTACTCGGCTCGCCTTCCGTGAACGGCGTGGCCTCACCCTTAACCAAATGAATATCCCAGCCAACTTTGGTCAGCTGCTGCGTACTTGAATCACGAGCAAAATAATAGCTTCCCACAAGGAGGAAAAGGTTCCTGCCCTTGGAAAGTGACGTGGGTAGAATCGCCATGCCCAACCCATCCTTTGGGGTTTCTCTGGCAAAAACGGTTTGTGCATGCCACTTACTGGAGGTGATATAGGCGACCATGGACGGCCACGGCTCCGTAGCGTTGAGGTACCCCGCAACAATATCAACCGCAGGGGTTTTGGCGGCTGGATGCTGCGGATCATTATGCTTCTTCTCACCCTCAGCAATAGCAACAATTACTTCTCCAGCAACAACAATAGAGGGTGAGGCAAACGCATCCTTCAATTCACCCGGACCCGCCCCCTCTTTCGGCAGCACCAACGTCTTCTGCGGCAAAAAGAGACC
>NW_914338.1:0-1383 GCF_000209065.1 Trypanosoma cruzi
AAAGCAGCCCGGCAGCTTTTTAAAATTGTGTGGGAACAGCAATGGACGATTTCTTTTTTATTTATAATTATTTTGTGTGATGGGGCTTGTGTAAGATGAAGGGGACATTTTTTTTGTTTTTTTTTTGTTTTGGATAAAACTTGTGTGAATTGCCACTGCTTGGACTGTGGTGCAATCGTGAGTTTGGACGGTCTTCTTCTTGTTGCTTCCGCCATGCGTCTCTGCTGTACATTTTTGTGCGTCTCCCCACATACTCTGCTTCCTTTTTTCTACTTCTTTGCTTTGTGTTTCTGCAGGCACACACACAAGATGCACATTGCAGTGGATTTGAATGCTCCTTTTACAGTGCATGCTGGCAGCTGCGTGTGGCGGCTGTTGTCTTCTTCCGTGGCCATGAGGAAAAGGGAGGAGGAAGGGAGCGCGCACCCCGAGTCTATTTTCCTGCGGGTGTGATGCGCGCGGTGGATGTGTCGTGTGCTCCGAGTGACGGCAGCCTGAGGTATCGCGTGCGTGTGTGTGTGTGTGCGTGGGCGTGGAAGAAGTGTTCTGCTGCCAGTGCTGAGGCTCAGCATGAGAATTATACTTTCAGTGGCTTTGGTGTGCGCATGCATGGCAGGAATGGTGAGCTGGGTGCTGTGTTTCATGAGGCCAATGCGATGCACACATGTAGCAACTGTGCTGCCAGCTGTGCAACGGAAGAGGAAGGGGCCACCGTTGCCTTTACGATGAATGTGACGACACATGAATACGCCGGCCCTTATGAATTGTGGTGGCGTCAATTTCCCCCCGATGGAACCATCCATCCGCCTGCACGGAGAGGCGATGCTGACCGGACGGGCATCCGTCAGTTGCCGCCACCCCGTGAAGGGAAGGATGACACAAAATCTGGTGGGACAACTGCGCCGCAAGTTAATGCTGAGCCGTCACGTCAACACGAGGATTGGCGACAGTCTGCGGCGGCTGACGCACCCAACACCGTCGATCCGAATCCCGCATCCAACACGGCGACCAACACGTCCGAGACGAGGCCTGAGTTTGCTTACGTTTATAATATCAATGTGGCTCCGACACCATCCGAAAGAAGGCCCACGCCTGTCACCGAGCCGAAGGGGAATCCCATTGATGATGCGATGAGTGATTTAGTGAATGCTGAGTTGCCTCAGGGAGTCGATCTATTTATGCTGCAGACGACGCTGGTGCAGCCGACAGATGGGTTGTTCCTGTTACGGCGAGTGATTCATTTTTTTCACCCTCTCTCGTCAGTGCTGGTGGAGTAATTGCTGTTTTCTTTGAAGGTGCATGGATGCCGAACATCAATGTGGTCAATTATTATGTCCTTTTCTTCTGATGTTGTTGCGGGGTACATCGACTCTGCGTGGAATT
>NW_914339.1:0-1383 GCF_000209065.1 Trypanosoma cruzi
TTTGCTGCTTGTTTACTGTTTTTTCGCTTTTAATTGTTTTTGTTTTTCTTGCTGATCAATTATTGCGTGGCTGTGTGTGTTTTTTTCCTTTTTGCCCTTTTACTGATTCCAAGTGCTTTTGGGTATGTGCGCTGGGCTGCTGCCATTTGTCACTTTGCGGTGGCTGTTGCGTAGTGTAGCGGCAGTGTCTCTCCTTTTGCTTTCACTCTGCGTTGACGTGTTGTTAGTTTGTGCTGAAGGCTACACGCAAGTGACAGGAGTGATGGCGATGATGATGACCGGCCGTGTGCTGCTGGTGTGTGCCCTCTGCGTGCTGTGGTGCGTTGCCGGCGGTGTTTATGCGAGGGACGTTGACACCAACGCACTGGGTGGCTGCATGGCGTCGGGAGTGTTGGGTGAGAATGGATCCCACATGCCTGACGGATGTAATAAAACTGCGATTACGGTGCCTTTGCGGTCGGTACTGTTCATTACTGCCGTTGAAGCCTCGACTGGAACAGGTGATGCTGTTGCAACAACGAATAATTCGAATTCAAGGGAGAATTCCAACGCTGCTTCTTCTCCTGATGGTTCTGTTTCTGCTGTTGGACCTGGTCCTGGTGCTTCTGCTCCTCCTTCTGTTGGTGGTCCAGGTGCTTCTGGTTCTGGTTCTGCTGTTGGTGGACCTGCTGGTGCTTCTCCTGGTGGAGGCAGTTCTGGTGCTGTTCCAGGGGCTTCTGGAGAGGGAGATTCTGATGGCGGCGGTGGCGTTTCTCCTACTGGAGGTCAAGGCACCGGTGGTACTTCTGGTGCTCCTCCTGCTGCTCCTCCTGTTCCTTTTTCTACTGCTGGTCCTGCTGCTCCTGGTGTTGATTCTTCAGCTGGCGGCAGTGATGGTACAGCGGGGTCCTCGGGCACTAATTCATCTAACACAACAGGGGACTCTTCAACAGGAAATCAGTCGTCTGCTGCAGCGGCTAACGACACCTCGCCAGCCGAAAGACCGACAGGGACGACATCCGGCACTGGACACACACGACAAGAAGAGGAAGAAGAGGAAGATCATGTAATGCGGCAGCAAAGAGATGAAGCACAAGTCCAACAACAACGGCATGAACACCCCGCGGAAAGTGGCGAAGAATCCGCGAAAGACAAAACTGCTCTTCGTACAAATGCCACCGCAAATACAGGCGACAGTGACGGCAGCACCGCGGTCTCCCACGCCACCTCCCCTCTTTTGCTTCTTCTTGTTGTTGCGTGTGCGGCTGCTGCTGCGGTGGTGGCCGCGTGAGAGTGAGGGAGAGAGAGCCGTGCACCGCCCGCACACACACTCTTCCTTCTCTCTCTGTTTGTCTGTGTCCCCTTGCATGGACTCTCGCCCTCACCTCACCCCACGAGGCACAC
>NW_914340.1:0-1383 GCF_000209065.1 Trypanosoma cruzi
CTGCATATATGCGCTCCAACAACGATCCAACTGCACCGGGGACGGACACTGTTCCCCCGTCGGCAAGGGAGGAAGACGTCTCTCCAGTAAGGAGACGGACCATCACACGTCGTCGGAAGGAGAAATGTCCGTACTGTGATTCTACATTGACGGGATTCTCGAATCTCGTCAGTCACTGTCGGTCATTTCATCCGGAACATCCTCCACCGCTTCCCGAGCTCAAATGCGATTTCTGTGATATGGTTTTCCCCACACGGAGAAGCACCGCACAGCACAGAAGTCGCTGCGCACACAACCCAGACGCCACACGACATCTAAACAGAAGTGCCAGGAGGCGATCTCTGTTACCGCAGGATCAGCCAGCTTCCACAAGCACGCCAATTGGCCCGCAGGAAACCTTGCACCATCTGCTTCTAGAATGTCCAGGCACCTTGGCTGTGCGCCAACGGCTGGGCATTGAACAGGACCTCCGCACCGAAAAGTTCTCTCAATGGCAGTTGCTTCACAGCAGGAAACTTTTGTCGCTGCTCGACCACCTCTTCGGCACTCAGATGGCATTGTATAGCTAGACGCGCTGGTAAGAGTAGAAAAAAAAAAAAAAAAAAAAACATTTGTTTTCGTACGCTGAAACTGACGACTCCAACGTTCGGTGATCTGAACCACTTGGTGTCCGCGGTGGTCTCCGGCGTGACCTGCTGCCTGCGCTTCCCTGGCCAGCTCAACTCCGACCTGCGCAAGCTGGCGGTGAACCTGGTGCCGTTCCCTCGTCTGCACTTCTTCATGATGGGCTTTGCCCCGCTCACGAGCCGCGGCTCGCAGCAGTACCGAGGTCTGTCCGTGCCAGAGCTGACGCAGCAGATGTTCGATGCAAAGAACATGATGCAGGCTGCAGACCCGCGCCACGGTCGCTACCTGACGGCGTCTGCGCTCTTCCGCGGCCGCATGTCGACGAAGGAGGTGGACGAGCAGATGCTCAACGTGCAGAACAAGAACTCGTCCTACTTCATTGAGTGGATCCCGAACAACATCAAGTCCTCCATCTGCGACATCCCGCCCAAGGGCCTGAAGATGGCCGTCACCTTTGTCGGCAACAACACCTGCATCCAGGAGATGTTTCGCCGCGTGGGCGAGCAGTTCACGGCGATGTTCCGCCGCAAGGCGTTCTTGCACTGGTACACGGGCGAGGGCATGGACGAGATGGAGTTCACCGAGGCGGAGTCCAACATGAACGATCTTGTGTCGGAGTACCAGCAGTACCAGGACGCCACCATTGAGGAGGAAGGTGAGTTCGACGAGGAGGAGCAGTACTAGGTAGGTTGGCTGCTGCTACGAGGCACGACGGGAGGGGGCGTTTGAGGGCCGCAGTACAGACAACGCTCGTCC
>NW_914343.1:0-1384 GCF_000209065.1 Trypanosoma cruzi
TGGCGTCCAGTGTGGAACACGCAAACAGACATTGAAAGAGAGTGCTTCTGACAACCACCATTCATATTCGAAACAAAAATTTAGACCACAGCGTGTGGTGCAGCAGCCACTCGAAAACGATTATCCGACTGCAGCACGCTTGTGGGCAAGATCTCGCGACATTCCTCCAAGCAGCGGATAGTTCAGGGTTGTTTGGCGTCCAGTGTGTGAACACGCAAACAGACATTGAAAGAGAGTGCCTCTGACCACCACCATTCATAATTCGAAACAAAAATTTAGACCACAGCGTGTGGTGCAGCAGCCGCTCGAAAACGATCCGCCGACTGCAGCACCCTTGTGGGCAAGATCTCGCGACATTCCTCCAAGCAGCGGATAATTCAGGGTTGTTTGGCGTCCAGTGTGTGAACACGCAAACAGACATTGAAAGAGAGTGCCTCTGACCACCACCATTCATAATTCGAAACAAAAATTTAGACCACAGCGTGTGGTGCAGCAGCCACTCGAAAACGATCCGCCGACTGCAGCACCCTTGTGGGCAAGATCTCGCGACATTCCTCCAAGCAGCGGATAGTTCAGGGTTGTTTGGCGTCCAGTGTGTGAACACGCAAACAGACATTGAAAGAGAGTGTCTCTGACCACCACCATTCATAATTCGAAACAAAAATTTAGACCACAGCGTGTGGTGCAGCCGCCGCTCGAAAACGATCCGCCGACTGCAGCACCCTTGTGGGCAAGATCTCGCGACATTCCTCCAAGCAGCGGATAGTTCAGGGTTGTTTGGCGTCCAGTGTGTGAACACGCAAACAGACATTGAAAGAGAGTGCCTCTGACCACCACCATTCATAATTCGAAACAAAAATTTAGACCACAGCGTGTGGTGCAGCAGCCACTCGAAAACGATCCGCCGACTGCAGCACCCTTGTGGGCAAGATCTCGCGACATTCCTCCAAGCAGCGGATAATTCAGGGTTGTTTGGCGTCCAGTGTGTGAACACGCAAACAGACATTGAAAGAGAGTGCCTCTGACCACCACCATTCATAATTCGAAACAAAAATTTAGACCACAGCGTGTGGTGCAGCAGCCGCTCGAAAACGATCCGCCGAGTGCAGCACCCTTGTGGGCAAGATCTCGCGACATTCCTCCAAGCAGCGGATGGTTCATGGTTGTTTGGTGTTCAGTGTGTGAACACGCAAACAGACATTGAAAGAGAGTGCCTCTGACCACCACCATTCATAATTCGAAACAAAAATTTAGACCACAGCGTGTGGTGCAGCAGCCACTCGAAAACGATCCGCCGAGTGCAGCACCCTTGTGGGCAAGATCTCGCGACATTCCTCCAAGCAGCGGATAATTCAGGGTTGTTTGGCGTCCAGGTGTGTGAACA
>NW_914344.1:0-1384 GCF_000209065.1 Trypanosoma cruzi
AAACATGTCTTTCTGGGGCATTCAATCTTTCAAAAGTACAAAAGTGAGAGTGAGCTTATGCGGTACATTCACCGTCTTCATGGAAAAGATTATGTTCTCACGCATGGTTGTGTGCCCTTGGGTTCTTGTACCGTGAAACTTAGTCCAGCTGCCGCCATGTTGTCCTTGTCGTGGCCAGAATTTACCAACCTTCACCCTCTTGCACCGAAGGAGCAAACGCGAGGACATAGCGCGTTGTGTTTGGATCTGGAGCAGAAAATAAGGGATATTACCGCTTTAGATACCGTGTCACTTCAGCCAAATAGTGGCGCTCGGGGTGAATATTGCTGGTCTTCGTGTGATCCGCTCGTATCATAATTCAAAAAATGAGAGGCATCGCAATGTTTGCTTGATTCCGGAAAGTGCCCATGGCACAAATTTTGCTTCGGCTCTCTTGGCAGGAATGGTGATTGTAAAGATAACGTGGCGAATGGAAGGATTGACATGAAGGATTTGGAAAATTCTTGCCAAAAGCATACAAAGAATCTCTCGTGCATTATGTTAACTTATCCGAGTACGTATGGTTTGTTTGACAAGGAAATCTTGGCCATTACTTCGATGGTGCACTACGATGGAGGGCAATGTTATATTGATGGTGCAAACACGAATGCCATGGTGGGTTACACAGCACCTGGATGTATTGGGGCGATGTGTGCCAGATTAATCTACACAAAACGTTTTCAATTCCTCGTGGTGGTGGTGGGCCAGGCATGGGTCCTATTGCTGTTCGTCAGCACCTGGCGTCATTCTTGCCAGATTCTGTTTTTATTCAAAATGTTGGTGGTTCCAAGCCTTTTGGTCATGTCTCTCAAGCAGCATACGGATCAGCGTCTATTCTTCCAGTTTCTTATTTATTACTGTGGATGCTTGGTTCACGGGGTCTCAAGAAATGCACGGAGTATGCGATTTTAAATGCCAACTATTTAAAGAAGCGTCCTGACGGCCACTGCCCAGTTCTCTTTCTAGGGGAAAACGATTTCTGCGCTCACGAGTTTATCATATATTTAAGGCCAATTTAAAAAAACAGCACAAATTGAGGCAGAAGATGTGGCGAAACGACTTATGGATTATGGCCTTCACTCACCTACCCTGGCATTTCCTGTTGCGGGAACACTCATGATTGAACCCACAGAGACAAAGCGGGAGTTGGATTGGTTGGCCGATGCACTTATTTCCATTCGTACCGAAATTGCATCCATAGAGAAGGGTGAAGAGAGCACAACGAACAACGTTCTCAAGAATCCCCCGCACACCGCAAAGTGTGTCACATCAGATGATTGGGACAGACCATACGCCCGGAAAACTGCTGCATTCACTTCGAGCCATTCATACACCGGAAAGTTTT
>NW_914345.1:0-1384 GCF_000209065.1 Trypanosoma cruzi
CTTCCCATTCAAGGCCATTCTTGACGTTGGACTCGCCCGCACGACGACCGGTGCTCGTGTGTTTGGTGTCATGAAGGGTGCGGTGGACGGCGGCCTGGCTGTGCCTCACCGCCCGAACCGCTTCCCCGGCTACGACAAGGAGAAGGACTCGCTCAACGCCAAGGCCCACCGCGACCGCATCTTGGGCCTGCACGTTGCTGAATACCTGAAGCAGGTGCGTGAGGAGGCGAGCTCCAACCCCGAGGAGAGCACGTGCCAGTTTTCAAAGTACATCAAGGACAAGGTTGTTCCCAACGAGCTCGAGGGCATGTACAAGAAGGCGCACGCTGCTATCCGCGCGGATCCAATGAAGCGTCGCGCAAGGAAGGAGCGCAAGGAGGGAGCTGCGGTGAAGAAGTACAACACGCCGAAACGGACTGGCGCCCAGAAGAAGGCCGCCGCCAAGGAGAAAATCGCATTTTTGGTTGCGAGCATCCGCGAACGTGCGTCGAAGTAGAAACTTCTGCTGTTACTGACTGAATCCAACAGATTTTTTTTTTGTTTTTGTTTGACTATTACTTTTATATGCTTCTCCTTTCCTCCATTTTTTTAAGGGGGCGAGGAGTGCAGGATTAGCTCGCGGAAGGGACATCGTGGGTGCGTGCTGGCGAAGAAATTGCTCTCATTATTTCTTTCTTTTTGTGTTTGTGCTTCATGTTTTACACGCTTTCTTTCTTTTTTTTTGTCTTATTTCTTATTTTCCTTTTGCCGTCAGCTCCCCACCAAGACAAGAATGCCATTCGTTAAGGTTGTGAAGAACAAGGCGTACTTCAAGCGCTTCCAGGTGAAATACCGCCGCCGCCGCGAGGGCAAGACGGACTACCAGGCGCGGCGCCAGATGGTGCTGCAGGACAAGACCAAGTTTGGAACGCCCAAGTACCGTCTGGTGGTGCGCATCACGAACCGCGACATCATTGCGCAGGTTGTGCAGGCGAAGGTTGTGGGTGATGAGGTTGTGATGGCGGCATACTCGCACGAGCTCCCGCAGTTTGGAATCCAGCACGGCCTGACGAACTACGCGGCGGCGTACGCGACAGGTCTGCTGGTTGCGCGGCGCATGCTGACGAAGCTTGGCCTCGCGAACAAGTTCGAGGGCACGAAGGAGGCGGACGGCTCTTACTCGGCCGTGCGTACGAAGGCCGACGATCAGGGCGACGACGAGAAGCGCTTCCCATTCAAGGCCATTCTTGACGTTGGACTCGCCCGCACGACGACCGGTGCTCGTGTGTTTGGTGTCATGAAGGGTGCGGTGGACGGCGGCCTGGCTGTGCCTCACCGCCCGAACCGCTTCCCCGGCTACGACAAGGAGAAGGACTCGCTCAACGCCAAGGCCCACCGCGACCGC
>NW_914346.1:0-1384 GCF_000209065.1 Trypanosoma cruzi
GTCTCTGACCACCACCATCCATAATTCGAAACAAAAATTTAGACCACAGCGTGTGGTGCAGCAGCCGCTCGAAAACGATTATCCGAGTGCAGCACCGTTGTGGGCAAGAGCTCGCGAAATTCCTCCAAGCAGAGGATAGTTCCGGGTTGTTTGGCGTCCAGTGTGTGAACACGCAAACAGGCATTGAAAGAGAGTGTCTCTGACCACCACCATCCATAATTCGAAACAAAAATTTAGACCACAGCGTGTGGTGCAGCAGCCGCTCGAAAACGATTATCCGAGTGCAGCACCGTTGTGGGGCAAGAGCTCGCGAAATTCCTCCAAGCAGAGGATAGTTCCGGGTTGTTTGGCGTCCAGTGTGTGAACACGCAAACAGACATTGAAAGAGAGTGTCTCTGACCACCATCATCCATAATTCGAAACAAAAATTTAGACCACAGCGTGTGGTGCAGCAGTCGCTCGAAAACGATCCGCCGAGTGCAGCACCGTTGTGGGCAAGAGCTCGCGAAATTCCTCCAAGCAGCGGATAGTTCCGGGTTGTTTGGCGTCCAGTGTGTGAACACGCAAACAGACATTGAAAGAGAGTGTCTCTGACCACCATCATCCATAATTCGAAACAAAAATTTAGACCACAGCGTGTGGTGCAGCAGCCGCTCGAAAACGATCCGCCGAGTGCAGCACCGTTGTGGGCAAGAGCTCGCGAAATTCCTCCAAGCAGAGGATAGTTCCGGGTTGTTTGGCGTCCAGTGTGTGAACACGCAAACAGACATTGAAAGAGAGTGTCTCTGACCACCACCATCCATAATTCGAAACGAAAATTTAGACCACAGCGTGTGGTGCAGCAGCCGCTCGAAAACGATTATCCGAGTGCAGCACCGTTGTGGGCAAGAGCTCGCGAAATTCCTCCAAGCAGAGGATAGTTCCGGGTTGTTTGGCGTCCAGTGTGTGAACACGCAAACAGGCATTGAAAGAGAGTGTCTCTGACCACCACCATCCATAATTCGAAACAAAAATTTAGACCACAGCGTGTGGTGCAGCAGCCGCTCGAAAACGATTATCCGAGTGCAGCACCGTTGTGGGCAAGAGCTCGCGACATTCCTCCAAGCAGCGGATAGTTCCGGGTTGTTTGGCGTCCAGTGTGTGAACACGCAAACAGACATTGAAAGAGAGTGTCTCTGACCACCACCATCCATAATTCGAAACAAAAATTTAGACCACAGCGTGTGGTGCAGCAGCCACTCGAAAACGATCCGCCGAGTGCAGCACCGTTGTGGGCAAGAGCTCGCGAAATTCCTCCAAGCAGAGGATAGTTCCGGGTTGTTTGGCGTCCAGTGTGTGACACGCAAACAGACATTGAAAGAGAGTGTCTCTGACCACCACCATC
>NW_914347.1:0-1384 GCF_000209065.1 Trypanosoma cruzi
CCTCTTGCCGTCCTGATGTGCCTCCCTGTGATTCTTCTTTTTTCAGCTTCTCCCGCAGACACCCACACACATAAGTAGTTGCAAAATGCTCCGCAGGAATGTTCTTGGTAACGAGGGACGTTGGCTGACGTTCCGTGCTGAAATGATGACGCGGCTGCACGATGGCCTTCTCTGGCGATGACAGTCGCTGTGTTCTCGGCACACAATTCCACACACTCTTCCTTGTCTCTCTGTGGGGGTGAGTGCGGCAGGAGCGTGTTCTACGGCAGCGGCAGCTGGTGTCTTGGAGAGGGACGAGGCGCCGAGGAACAAGGGGGCGAACCTGCTGGACGCGATTACGATGGCGGATGAAAGCTGTTTCGTTGCCTTTGCTTTGTACATTGCTAAGAATGCGCCGTGTCGCTGCCTGACGGGATGCCTGCACTTGGCACCCCTCGAGTCATTGCGTTGTTTCATTCAGTGTGACGTCACAATCATCATGGCAGCATCTTCCCTCAACGGCTCTGAGTGTGACAATACGAATGACGGCAAAGAGAGCGATGAGGATTATGGTGACGAATTGCACCGAGGGGCGGATTACTTGCGTGTCTTTGCACACGAATCCCAGGAGGGTTTGAATGCCGTCCCCACAATCCCCGGCCTTGCGGAACCGTTGGCTTTCGTGTTGTCACCCACCGCAATTAGTGCCCCATGCGTTGAGGCTGATCCATTTACCGTGGAGTTCACGCAGCAGCTCTCGAGTGTTTGTGCTTCTGGTCCTGCGTTGGCTCTTTCGCATGTATCTCAGGGTTGCCTGGCGTATGATTTGATGTCTGTGTTGTCCAGGCCGCCGCCTCCAGTTTTCTTTTTATGCCCAATAAGAAACACTTTCCGTTGCGGTGGATATTTATTTGCGTGGCTGTCGATGCACGTGACGATCCTCAACGGGTGTGTCTTTTGTTTGGCGGGCACGAGGGAGACTTCGGTGTGTGCCGACATCTCTGCGAAAGTCTTCTTTGACGGGTCGAGGCGAAAATAAGGGAGGTCTGTCCGCTGCATCTCTCAAGGCAGCTGCGGGGCACTCCGGACGCACAGAGTGGATGGATGGATGCCGCGCAGCTGGGGAGACCAGTTTTCTTCTCCGCTCTTCGTTGCCGGGGGAATCGAGAATCCACAGCGTCACTGCCACCTGCATTTTACTGCTGGGGATCGACTGTTCTGAAGTTGCCCGTCTAATGTGAATTCCAGCGTCAGTGCAGGAAGACGCTTTCACGCATTGCGAGTAGTTGCTCCAGGCTCGAGCTCATCAATATTTACGGCAGGGAGCAATGCATCTTGGTGGCCGGTGACGTTCAGACGAGTTTGTTTCACTTCAGCCGCCTCGTATTTGTGGGGGACACTGCGC
>NW_914348.1:0-1384 GCF_000209065.1 Trypanosoma cruzi
GAGCGTGTACATTGTTGGGTGGTTGTCCGACCCGCCTGCTGGCGAGCGTGCCGATGTATTGATCAGCGGGCTTGAGTCGCGCTCTGGCGGTGGCGTGCTGGTGGCGAACCGATTTCCGCCGGGCTCGCGCGTCACTGTGGTGGACTCGGTACTGATCGCAGAGAAGCGTGTTGCGTACCGCAGCGTCTACGGCCCTGGCGACGCGTCCGCGTGCCTCGTGGTGCACAACGTGAGTTTGACGGGGAGCGTGCTGACCATTGCGCGCGCGCAGGTGGCGGCTGTGTTCCGCGGCGCTGTTGGCGTGTTGTTGGTTGGCGGCGTGGCGCTGTCTTCGCGCGGTGCGCTGTACGTGGACGGGCTGTCGGTGCAGACGGCGCTGGGGCTGTGCGTGTCGGTGGAGGGCGGTGTTGCGGCCAGTGGCGGCTCCGTGTTGGCGTTTGTTGGCAGCGACTTCCTGCTGTGCAAGCACGCGGTGTCTGTGGGTGGGGCTGTGAGCGTGTCGGGCGCCGCTGTGGCGCTTGTGCGGAGCGACTTTTTGTCGACGGAGGACTACGCGGTGGCGTTTTATTCGACGGTGAGCCTGAATGGCGGGTCGATGCTGCTGGCGAAGGGCAACGTGCACGACGGCGTCTCGAGGGAGATGCTCCACGCCGCTGGCGCCGTGACCGCTGTTGGGAGCACGCTGAGCTTTGTGCGCAACCGAGCGCTGCTGCCGCGGATGCTGTCGCTGAGCCTGTCGCTTGCGGCTGGGGCGCATTTGAGGGTGGCGTGCAACGACGCTGGCGGCCGTGTCCTGTCGACGGCGGAGGAATACGCAGCGGCTGGTTTTGGCGACGCTGGGAGCATCGACGTTGTTGGGTGCGACGCCTGCGACAGGGACACGCACTGCTACGCGCCTGGGACGGCGTCTGCGAGCATGAGGAACGGTGTGTGCGTGTGCGTGTGCGGCAGCGGTGGGTACGGCGAGGCGTGCGTGCCTGTGGGAGCTCTCGCACTGCCGCCCGCTGTGGGCACCGCGTCGAGTGTGTTCTTCCGCGAGGGCGTGACGGTGCAGTCGGTGTTCGTTGTTTCTGCCGGCGCGAGCGAGGTGACGCTGCGCCGCGTTGTGCTGGACGGCGTGAGTCCGGTGCTCTACGTGCCGTGGATGGCGCGGGATGGCGTGCGGATCGTTGTGCAGAACGTGTCGCTTCTGAACGGCGCCGTGCTGTACGTGATGGGCGGAGGAGCGCTGCGCGGTGCGGTGGCGGCGGGGAGCGACGAGGGCGGGCCGGTGGAGCTGTCCGTGTGCGATGTGGAGGCGTTGAACGGTGCGCTTGTTCTGACCGGCACGTTCCCCGCGGGGTCTGTGCTGACGGTGACGGACTCCCTGCTGGTTGCCGCGAGG
>NW_914349.1:0-1384 GCF_000209065.1 Trypanosoma cruzi
TTTAGCGGATCCAGTAGGACACAACAAGCCTTCACGTGCTAATAGGAACCCGTACAAAACAAAACAGTAGTTTCTCTTCAATGACAAGCAGAATCGGTGATAATCACCTCTTATTATGACAGCGGAGCCCAACACATAGAATCACTTTTTCCTCTATTTTATAGTGGCCCACGTCATCCATCACAGTAGGAGGGGCGATGCATGATATCAATGCTGTTGGGAGCAAATAGTACAAGAAAAAAAGATTTCCCGCACCAATGCCACCGGCATCATCACAAATTACGTGCTCAAGATACAAAAATATCCTTCCTCACCAAAAATCAGAAGAAAAGAAAAAAATAAAAAACACAGTTCATAAAAAAAAAATAAACATAATCTTTGAAAAATAGATTTGACACATTCGTCTGAGCTGCTGGTCGGATCCTGAAATCACAGACAAGAAAGGAAGGGAAAAAATAGATGGTGGAGAGGCAGTGGGTTCGCCACATCCTCGATGTTTGCTCCAACTATATATTCTGATAGTCACCACCATGAAATGGTGGACTCTATTCGAATTGAAAATGTTCATTACATAAGAAGTGGCAGACTTTCGGATCCTCCAGCCACAAGACCCCGCCGCAAGGTGGAGGAACCAAAAGGGGGTGAGCGGAAAAACCAATACATAAATAATTTCGTCTCACCGCTATCGGCCCCTTGACTCCTTCCGTCGCGGTCCCCCGAAAGAACAAAAGTTAGAAAAAGAAACAAAAATCGCCCAGAAATGTATTTGTTTTATCACAAGATATTCATTGAGTTAACCAGCCCCCTCGCAAACACCCTTTTCACAATTTCCCAAAATATATATATATATATATATAGCCGTTTTCAATTAGAATCAGAAAGGAGTAAAGTTGCCCGTAACCAGAAAAACGCAGGATGCCGCTTGGCTCTATCGGGTGCTGCGCGCCAACCCCATCGGACGACACCTGCGATGGAGAGCGCGGTTTTCGCAGTGTCGTCAGCAGCAACGCAGTCCTGCACCCTCGTTTTGCGTTTTATTTTGCCGTAAGATATATTGGTCTCACGTCTCACACGGTGCCACACGACACACTCACGCGGCTTGACGGTTGCCAGGGGTGGCAACCTCAATCGGCGACTGCTGTTCTGGAAGCGCGGACTCTTCGTTGGTGTCTCCGTGGTTCTGAGGAGTGCTCTCCTCCCACGGGTACAAGAAGAACACCTGCAGAACGAAGCAGACAAGACCAATGCAGCCAAAAAAGATGAACGCGACTGCCTGACCCTTGTCCTGGTTGCCAGACGGGCCGCCAGAGATGCCCTCCGTCGCGATCGGGTAGCAGACGTTGATGATAACATTAAAGATGAAATTCGTCAGGAGCACGAAGGA
>NW_914350.1:0-1384 GCF_000209065.1 Trypanosoma cruzi
TGGGCCATCAGGTGCGCGGCGATGCGGGTGGCGAGGCGTCCGTGAAACAAAGCGGCCGGGCAATGTTCATGGCGCCAGCGACGGGACGGCCATCCTCCAGCGTGGCGCATGGCAGTGCCCACACACCACCCGGCGCAGCAGCCACGCACTGCACTGTGTCAGAATTGGCAGCACCAGCGGAACAATGCTCAGCAGGCACAGTGAACCGACTGCAAACACTGCCCGTGGCGAGTGACGGCACAATCAACGAACCCTCCAGTGGCTGCACGAGCAGACGATCCGCATGCAGTTTGACAGCAGCAGGGACAACCTCCTCGGCAACAGCGTTCCCGTGCGCAGACGACACAACACCATTCATACAGCCAAACGCGCCGTCCAATGCATTCGCTGCGCAACACCAGGAGAAGCTGCAGCGCCTCCTGCTGCCACACGGGTCCGCTGTTGGCGCCTTGATGCGGACGGGCACCCATCGTTCCCTCCAAACGACGCTGCACACCTGCAACGCATCCTGCGCTCCGAGAGGCACGTCTCCCACCACACCCGGGGACGCCCACACGCCGCCGGCACGCACCGCATCGTCAAGGAAACAGGGATACGTCAGGATGACAGCAGGACACCCGCCGGCAATTCACATCGCAGGCATCATCACAAGCAGCAGCAGCACTGCAGGCCGCGGGGCGACGTGGATCAACCGACGCATGGCGTATGTGGAAGAAAAAACGTAATGGCCTGACGAGGATGCAAGAGGCTGACACCTCTACAAAAAGAAAGAAACGGTATGAGAACACAAAGAGGAGATTTAAACGCCCGCAGTCAATGCAAGCCACTGATAAAAGGGTGGAATGAGTGCACTCAACCACAACACGAGCAGAGACTCAAAGAAGAAAACAAAAAACAAAAAAAAGAAAAAACAAGAAGCCGAAGCGTGGGACGACCGAAGCACACACGCTCTCATTGCTCCCGTAAAGCAAAACACACACAAAGGGAGAGAGAGAGGTCGCCCACTCAATGCAATAGAAAATAATTTAAAAAACTGTTACGGTGCTCCGCCCATGCAGCCAAGCAAGACGGCAGCGGTGCGTGTGGCTCAAAAGAGAGTACCAACGGGCCTGCATGGGTGTGCATTCATAAATACGCGAACAAATCATGTGTGTGCTTATTAGGCTGAGGTGAGGGCGAGAGTCCATGCAAGGGGACACACACAGAGAGAGAGAAGGACGAGTGTGTGTGCGGGCGGTGCACGGCTCTCTCACACTCACTCTCACGCGGCCACCACCGCAGCAGCAGCCGCACACGCAAGAAGAAAAAGAAAAAGAGGTGAGGTGGTGTGGGAGAACGCGGTGCTGCCGTCACTCTCGTCAGGCGTCCTCGTAGCACTTGTTTG
>NW_914352.1:0-1385 GCF_000209065.1 Trypanosoma cruzi
CCGTCTGGTCGGTGTCGCCCTCCCGCCCCTTCTACTTTGATACGGCGCCCTCTCTATCGTATCCTCCTTCCCCGCTCCATGTAACAATCTGAAAAGACGCCCAGCAGACCCCCCCCCTTTTTTTTTTTTTTCTTTCCCTTCTTGTTCTCTCTCAATTTCTCTCTCTGTGTGTGTCTCCTCTCCCCCGTCACGTGCGCCTCCCTTCGGGTAATGGACGTGTGTTTCTCTCGCTGCTTTTCCTCCAATCCAAAATGCCCCTCAACTCTAGAGGGCGTAGACGCACACACAAAAGGACAACAGCTACAAAGCAAAACAAGAGAGAAAGCAGCGGGGGAAGAAGAAGACGGAATACCAGACGGAGTTGTCGTCCTGGCAGCCGCGGACCCCAACACACACATACCCACATACACAATATTTGCTTTTGCCTTGACTCTTTGCCTTCCTTACAAACACCGCCGGCACCACAACTCCCCCTTCTTTTGTTCACTCTTGAGGCAATTTTTTTACCTTTTGCCCACTCACGTCCGCTGACGACGTCGGGCACGATGTGCCGTGCCCCCCTTGTCGTGGCGAGCTACATGTTCCTCAATTGCTCTTCCCGCTCGGCCTCGCGCAAAAACTTTACAAAGTCCTTCTTGCTGATGTAGCCGACAAACCTCGAGCGGCGGCACACCATGATATGACGCACTCCCAGTGACTTGAAGAGGTACAGCATGCGTGACACCGGGCACTCCGGCTCCACTTGCAACATGGGGCTCTCCACAACGGAGGTGATGTCTATTTCAAGTTGGCCTTCCCGTAGATTTGTCGATGGCGCCGCGGAGAAGCGGACGGCGGTGTCAAAGTGAACGCGGCTGTCCTTTGCAGCAGCCACCTGAATCGCACGCACAATTTTTTTAGTGGGTGCATAACCCATCAGAGTCATGTCGCTCAGTGTGTTCACTACGGGAAAGCCTGACACATCCATCTCCTGCAGCAGCTGATTCAGTTGGCCAACCGTAAAACCGTATGCCGTGAGTACAGTAAACTGACGTTTTGCATACACATCTTCTGCAACGGCGTCGACATGGCACTCCTTCTTGGGATCGAGAAACGGTAAATTGTTCTCTGCAATACCAAGCTCATATGTACCCTCGACCCCCACTGCCTCCGCCGCTGCCTTGGCGCATAGGATACCAATAATCACGGGTACAAGATAATCAAGGGATCCTGTCAGCTCAAACATGATGATAGCAAGACATATAGTCATGCGCGTTACTCCCGTGAGGACGGCGGCTGCTCCAACAATGGCGTACATCCCTGGTATAACGCAGAGGTCTTGATCATAACATTCAGAAAAAATGTAATAACTGGCATAAGACTCTTGAAGTGCACGACACATGATG
>NW_914353.1:0-1385 GCF_000209065.1 Trypanosoma cruzi
CAACGGAGGGAACACCGCAGCCCATCGGCAGACATCCCCTTCGACAGCTTTCCCACTCGCATTGGCTGAGGAGTATATGATCAGCGAAACGGTCTTTCCATTCTTCGTGCCTTCCACGGGCAACACAAGCGTACCGTCCTTCATCTGAATACCCGATCCACCGCCGCCAATCAGCCCTGTCAAGAATTCGTGTTGTTTTTCAATCTCAGTCCACGGGATAACGGAAGTGTCATTCCAATAAATTTTTTTACCGCTGCTCCCATCATTACTAACGTTTCCCACAGCCATCAAAAGTCCCCATTTAGCTGCTGCAGCTGCCTTATCAGTAACTTCAAAACTGTAGGTTCCAGCAAACATGTAAATAATATTCCCAATCACAACTGTTGTTGGCCGGCTCACACGTACTTTCGTCCGGCCTTGGGAATCAATCCCAGTAACGTTTAGTAAACGAAACTTCCCTTGTTCAACCTCAAATTTCTCCAGTACGAGTGTCCTCAGTTTAGATGTATCCAATTCTTTTGATTCTTTATCGGTCCACTCCAGGAGCTCCGAGGCAATCCCAGTAAAACCGCTTTTATCCTTCAACTCCGCCTCGGCAACGGCAAACACATCACCATCCACCTCAACAAGACCTGGAACACGTAACGAACTCACTGTTTCTTCCCCGTTCTTATCTCTCCAAGCAAAATATGTTTTCGGTGAAGATTCCAGAACTGCCCTCCGCGAAGCCCCCTTATTATCAGTGGCTGTAGCTCCACCAGTGCCGCAGCAAATCATCATCACGAGGAGCAGCAGCACCGCGGAAGTAAACACACGCCGGGACATGTTGGGCCTCGGCGGCTCACTCTCTCCTCCTTCCCTCCTCCTTCCGCTGGATCCGGTCACGCGGCGACGGTTGTGTGTGCGGGGTGCCTTCACTGCAGCAACACGTGAGAGCATATAAATATGTGTGTGGGCGGTGTGTGTGCTGTTGGTCCTTTCAGTGCCTTCGAATTTCACAGTAGCGATTAGCGCTTGTTTGCTTTCTTCGTGTGAGACAGAAATAAATAAAGAAAAAAACAGAATAATGAAAAAAGGGGTGGAAGAATAACCACCGTCATCCACAGTGAGTGGCACCATCATCCCCGCCGCAGTCACTCCCAAAAACAACAACCCACGCACACAGACACACGGAACGAGAAGGAAGAACAGTGCACCGGAAACACACAGCCACTGTCACCACCAGCAGCAGGAGTCACGGGCGGGTGCGTCATTATTCACAAGACAGCACACACCGAGCAACGCCCACACAAAAACAGCAGGTGGGATGCAAGAAGACACAACCGTCCTTCGCAAAGCCCACGTGCTGCCCGCAGCCATTTTTATTGGTGTCTCCCTCAGCGCTT
>NW_914354.1:0-1385 GCF_000209065.1 Trypanosoma cruzi
AGTGCCTTTGGGATGGAGGTGACGGGTGTGAAGCGGTCCGCGTCCACGAAGGAGGTGGACGAGTACGGCGTGCGTCTTGTGCACGGCGATGCGGAGCGGGAGCGTGTGTTGCGTGAATCCGACTTCGTGGTCAACATCCTCCCGGGAACGGAGGAGACAAAGCGGTTTTTTAACAAAGAGCTCTTCTCCATGATGAAGCCGAGCGCGGTGTACATCAGCATTGGCCGCGGCATCACGCAGAACGAGGATGACCTTGCGTGTGCGCTGCGTGATGGCGTCATCCGTGGTGCCTCTGTGGATGTGTTTGAGAGGGAACCGCTTCCCGCCGAGTCCCCACTGTGGGACATCAGTGATGATAAGCTTCTTTTGACCGCCCACTCGGCTGACAGGACAGCCAATTTGGTCCCTGATTCTGTTCGCCGTTTCATTGGCCTGGTCAATGAGTACGCAAAGACGAAGCGGCTCGATACCTACCTTGTGGACCCGGTGCGTGGGTACTAGAGATGGGAATGTGGGGAAGGACCGAAGCACGTGTCTCCTGCCGTGCTTCATAAGTGCGTGGAGTAATTTATCTAAAGCCATGTGTTTTTTCTTTTGTTTTTTAGCATATCTAAAGAAAATGGAGCAATGGGACTAGGGTTTTTTGATTCTGTGGGAGCTTGTGCAAATGGTGTGCGCGAGGAAAACTGGTTACCCAAATTAATATATTCGGATAAAACGAGCGCATCTTTTTCCGATTCTTTTCTATTTTATGAGCCTTTGGATGGCCGCGATTTAGGGCATCGGGGAACCGATAACGGTAAGGCGAAATTATTATTATTATTATTATTATTATTATTATTATTATTATTATTATTATTATTATTATTATTGCTTTTGCTTTTGCCATCTCACCCACTCCCTTTTCTATTGACCACTTTCTCCCGTCCTGTTTGTGTTATTTAGATAAGTTCTGGATCCGGCCAGCAGCCCAGGCAAACATCCAGAGTAGTTCGACGGGGTTTGCAGGGAGAGGCGCTGTTGTGAGGACTGCGTCCATTTCTTTTTGTGCCTGCATTCACTGCGCTTGACCCAAGAGGGGAGGGGATTGCCTCAAAAACAACATCGGTTTCTTTTGCTGTTTTATTTTTTGCTGTGGGAGGGTGCGGTGGCTTCTCCAGGGCTACACATCGGGGCAGCGGAAGGGCGCGGTGAGGCGTGGCCACCACTGTCGTTGTCTGTTGTGTGTGGTTCCCCTCCGGCTTCCTCTTGTTCAGCAGGCGTTGGACTGCACCGTTCGGATGCACGTCAGCTGCCATGGTGCTCACAATTGCCCTTCGAAGGAACTCACACTTCTCCCTCAGACCACTCGGTGCATTTCTCGGCCTTGTCTCCGCCTCTGCCGC
>NW_914355.1:0-1385 GCF_000209065.1 Trypanosoma cruzi
CTCGATGCTGGATTCTGGTGAGTTGGAGTTCAGGGGTGTTTTTGGCGTGAGCTCCCAGATACTGGTGGCGTGCAGTACGCTTGTGACGATGTCGAGCCACGCTATTGCCTTTCCGGAATTTTTCCTTGGCGCGAACTCGACGCTGCTGCTACTCGACAACTACATTGAGGGGAATAGGCACGCAGTCTATTTCTTCAATGCTGTTGTTGTTGATGGTGGCGGGATCATTGTGAAGGGAAATACGCTGAGGGCAACGGATAATAACGGTGCGGAGTCAGCCGTTTGCGTTCATGCTGTTGTTATGAAGAACGGCGGCTACCTTGACGTTGAGAACAACGCGATGAGCGCGGTCATAGGCGTTTGGTTTGTGAAGAGGGCCACCGTGAGCTCCGCGGGGCTGCTGCGAGTGGCGGACTGCACCTTCGTTTACAGGAAGAAATTTTTTGATCCCGCGCTGGTGTATTTTTCTAACTCTCTCATCCTTCAGGGTGGAGCGCAGTGGCGTGTGGAGAGAAACAGCGTGAGTGCAGCCTCCTTATTAATTGTGCCACGTCCCCAGCATAAAATTCAGCTGTCAGGCAGCGGCACCGCCTTGGTGCTCGCACACAACCGTCAGGTGAGCTCGAAGGCTTCCTTTGTCAATATTTTCCCATCGAGCATTGTCGTGACGTCATCCGCGCGGTTTGTGGTTGGGTGCAACCTGCAGGGCGGTGAGGAGGTGTCGTACAACCATTATTTTCCGGAGGGTGTGGTGGTGTTCAGGTGCGGCACATGCAACGACGACGCGGCGTGCTACATGCCCGGGACGGAGTTGGTGGACCGCAGCTCGTGCTCGTGCAGCTGCAAGGACGGATGGCATGGCGCGTCGTGTCTTCCCTTCAAGGTGCCCGACACGGTTTTGCTCCCCTTGCCGGAGAGAGCCGTCGACGGCGACACGAGCTGCGTGGTGAACCAGACACTGACGAAAATTATGCTGAACATGTGGAAGACGCACCACTGCTACGCGGGTGTGACATTCAGCGGCGTGGGTGCTGTGCTAACGTTTTCCTTTGACAGTATGCCGCTGCATCTCCCCATCAACATCACGCTCACTGGATGCACGTTCCGTGGCGGTGCCGTGGTGCAATTTTTTGGTGGTGCTGAGTCGGCCGAGTCAGCCGGCGTCCTGATCCGCGTGAGCCAGACGGTGATGCGTTCCTCCGTTGTTGTTTTTGCAGCTGCCCTCCCGCAGCACTGCGACATTGCCGTCACGGAGGTTGACGCGGTGCAGTCTTCCGCGGTCGACTTACCGGGCACTGTGAGCAAGACGCTGAGCGTATTGCTGCTGAGGAACGTTGTGCTGACTACATCCTCGCTGCTGGTCAGCAACGTCAATGCGCATGCAT
>NW_914356.1:0-1385 GCF_000209065.1 Trypanosoma cruzi
GCGGTGCATGCGGTGCCGTTGCGACTGCGGGGCGGCACGGTGGAGAGAGCCATCACGGTGGGCCGCGCCGTGGACACGGTGCTGATGGACGGCGTGTACGTCACGAACGGCGTGGCTGTTGTGTTCGACGTTGCGGCGATGCTTCCCGGCGCGCTGCGCATCGAACTGAGGAACTGCGTGTGCGACGGCGGTGCGCAGATCTACGTGCGGGGCTACAGCGGCGAGCCGGCGAGTGACCGGAGCCTGGAGGTGAGCGTGAGCGGGCTGTCGGGGAGCTACTGCTCGCTCGTGTTTGTGCACAACCTGCCGGCACGCACGAACGTGACGGTCCGTGACTCGACAATTGTGACGCCGGGACCGATGCGCTACTCCCAGCTGAGCGGGCTGACGGACGCGGTGGCGTCGCCGCTTGTGCTGCACGCGACGTCGCTGTTGCGGACGCAGCTGCGTGTGAGCAACACTGTGCTGAGGTCGTCGCAGGCGGGCGGGACGGCGATGTACGTTGGCGGCGGCGTGGACCTGCTGTCGAGCGCGATGGTGCTTGACGGCGTGTCGCTGGAGGCGTCGGGCGGTCTGACCGCGTCCGCGATGCATGTGTCATCCTCGTCGCGTCTCAGTCTGCGGAGCCACTCGGTGTTCTCCGTGACGAACGTGTCGGTTGTGAGCAGCGGCGGCGGCCTTGTGCTTGGCAATCGCCTCGCGGTGTCGGACTCGGTGCTGCGCTTCGTGGGCGTCGAGGGGTCTGCTGCGTCGTCGCTGGTGCGATGCGACGGTGGGACGGTCGGTGCCGGCGGGTGGCTGGAGCTGCACGACGTGTGGGCGGTGGGCGAGGCGCTGTCGGTGGCGTCGCTCTCAGGGGTGACGCTGAGCGGCGGCGCCGTGTCTATTGCTCGCTGCGCTGCCACCGGCGCGACGCTTGCCGCCGGACCGACGATCACGAGCGGCGCTGTGTCCGTGCAGTGCAACCGTGCGGGCGGCCGCGTGCTGCAGAGCAGCGGCGACTACCGCTTGGCCGGCCTGCCCTCCGTGAGCGTGGTGCCGTGCGACGGCTGTGCGGCAGCGCTGGCGTGCTTCGATGCGCTGACGGCGTCGTTCACCGACTGCGTGTGCAGCTGCCGCGCCGGCGGTGTGGGCGACGCGTGCCTGCCGTTCGACGTGCCGCCTGCGAGGGCCGGCGGTGGTGGCGGTGGGCAGGACTGCGTGAGTGGCGTGACGCTGACGGAGTCCGTGACGGTTGGCGGCGGGCAGGCGACGGCGTGCTTCGACTCGGTGGTGTTCAGCGGACCGATCACTGTGGCGGCGGACCTGCGCTCGATGGACTTGTTCGCTGACACGCTGAACGTGACGATGCACCACTGCGTGCTTGCGGGCGGCGCGCAGCTGCG
>NW_914357.1:0-1385 GCF_000209065.1 Trypanosoma cruzi
CAATCCATTCCACGGCTCCCTCGCAGCGGAAAGGCGTGCATTAGTATCTCTCTCACTGAACAGGTCGCGGAGGATGGATCCCATCCCATCCATGTAGCCTCTTACATCCTGCCAGTATTCCACCTGCGCCTCAGCTGACTGATCGCGCTTCTTCCACACGCACATTGCCTTCACATCGCTCTCCTGTGGGCAACTCATTATGATCCGCCTGCCCCTCAACTGCTTCTTGCATCCTCTGCGGGCACTCTCTTCTGGTGGTGCCACCACAATCATGCACCATCCCCTGGGAAGCAAACGAACAGACGGTTCATGAATAGGCTCGGCCACGTTGTGGATGAAATACCCCCTCATCCCACGCCCAGAAAATTCCTCCACAGCCTTCAAAAACGTGCTTTCACCAACGTAATTTAGCGCCGTTTTGGTGATCTTGTCAAACAGAAATGTTTGTTCCGCAACACTGTACGCAACCACAGGGAGTTTCTCCGCATCGTAGTGCAGCAGCTGGTAGAGGAGGTACGAACCGGCGGCCATCGACTTCCCAATCCCGGGCATCCCAATCAACACACGCCGCCCAGGCGTAAAGTTGTTCTCACCGCGAGTGCTGAACCACTCGGTCAGATTGCCCTTGACGGTCTGCCACACTCGATCCACCTCACAGTTCACATAGCAGCCAAGAATGGACGGCCCCAACGGCCACGAGTACGGCCATGCCTTGTCCGAGGTGAGCACCATCAGCCTGGGACGTGGTGGGCTGAATTGCTCCACGCTGTCATCCTTTTCGAGAATGCCGCTAACCGCCCTGTATGTCCATGACTGCGGTGGTTTGCCCTCCCTCACTTCCATTCCCATCCCCTCGCCGTCAGGAAATTCCACCACGTGATGCCACCTCGCATTGTACAAAGAATCGTAAAATCCCTCCGACATCTGTATCTTTTCCTCTTTCAGCACCCCTCTAAGTGCCGCATCGAGTTCTCTCCTTGCAAGAGGACTGACCATATCCTTCCGTTCAAAGTCCCTCCACTGTCTGAGAGAGCGCACACCCATTTGAGAAACATTGTACGTATCCCGTCGAAGTCCGCGCATCTCTTGCAGCACTTGATACTCTGACAAATTAAAAATTTCTTCAAGCAGCTTCTGATCCTGTACGTAAGTCTTGGGCTCCACTAAAAATACTTCCATCGTCACATTGTATCTTTCATCGACAACTGCGCTGGGGCCGATATGCCTCCGAAGAAAATCATTCAGCTTCATGTAATTGCCGCGGGCCTCTCCCCCCAGCAGTACATCTTCCACCCAACTGAAAAGGCCCCACTGTGGTCGCCGCGTTTCCTCCACTCTTCTGCGAGGCACAGCGGGTTGGCCACTGTCGCCGTCAGACTCCGCCC
>NW_914358.1:0-1385 GCF_000209065.1 Trypanosoma cruzi
GTGCTTGCGGGCGTGTGCTGGGAGGCGTCGGGCGGTCCGACCGCTTCCGCGTTGCATGTGGCGTCCTCGTCGCGTCTCAGTTTGCGGAGCCACTCGGTGTTCTCCGTGACAAACGTGTCGGTTTTGAGCAGCGGCGGCGGTCTTGTGCTTGGAGAGCGCCTCGCGGTGATTGATTCGGTGCTGCGCTTCGTGGGCGTCGAGGGGCCTGTTGCGTCGTCGCTGGTGCGCTGCGACGGTGGGACGGTCGGTGCCGGCGGGTGGCTGGAGCTGCGCGACGTGTGGGCGGTGGGCGAGGCGTCGTCGGTGGCGTCGCTGTCAGGTGTGACGTTGAGCGGCGGCGCCGTGTCGATTGCGCGCTGCGTTGCCACCGGCGCGACGCTTGTCTCCGGGCTGACGATCACGAGCGGCGCTGTGTCGGTGCAGTGCAACCGTGCCGGCGGCCAGGTGCTGCAGAGCAGCGGCGACTACCGCATGGCCGGCCTGCCCTCCGTGAGCGTGGTGCCGTGCGACGGCTGTGCGGCTGCGCTGACGTGCTTCGATGCGCTGACGGCGTCGTTCTCTGACTGCGTGTGCGGCTGCCGTGCCGGCGGTATGGGCGAGGCGTGCCTGCCGTTCGACGTGCCGCCTGCGAGGGCCGGTGGCGGTGGTGGCGGTGTGGAGGGCTGCGTGAGTGGCGTGACGCTGACGGAGTCGGTGACGGTTGGCGGTGGGCGTGCGACGGCGTGCTTCGACTCGGTGGTGTTCAGCGGACCGATCACTGTGGCGGTGGACCTGCGCTCGATGGATGCGTTCGCTGACTCGCTGAACGTGACGCTGCGCCACTGCGTGCTTGCGGGTGGCGCGCAGCTGCGGATTGGTGGCCTCAGCGAGAGCACGGCGCGCCTGATGCCCCACGCCCTCGTCAACATGACGAATGTGACGTCGCTGGAGGGCACGGTCGTGCTGCATGGCGCGATGCCGCTGCACTCGAGTGTGCTGCTGGCGAACTCAACGCTGCGCGCGACGGTTGGCGGGTCGCAGTACGTGCCGATGACTCCTGGCCACGCAGGATCCCGGTACGGCCCCGCGCTTGTCCTGGACGGCGTCCGGCTGCTGTCGACGCGGTTTGTCATGACGCGGTCGACGCTGTTTTGTGGCGGGGACTTGTGCGCTGCGATCCTCGTGGAGCGCGGCCTCGGCGTGAAGCTGTCCGGCGTCTTCTACATGGACAACTGCGCTGTCAATTCGCAGACGCACGTGATGTACGCTTTTGCGTCGGATTTGCGTGTGAGCGGCGGCTCCGTGTTCTCCATACAGAACAGCTCTTGGATTGCGTCGAGCATTGAAATCTACGAAGGTGCGTGTGTGTTCAAGGATGTTGTTTTGGGATGGTGGTAGCGTGCTGC
>NW_914359.1:0-1385 GCF_000209065.1 Trypanosoma cruzi
GGGTCGTGTTGGCCGTGTTATTGGGCGCCGTGTGGATGGGCTTTCGGGGGTTTCTCTTGCAGAAATTGCAGCTGCGTCAGCGGTATCGTCGCAGAGGCAGTCTAGGATTCGTTCTTTTCAGTTTATTGGGAGATCCGGAAGTTCTTCCTGCACAGAGCTTTCATCGGTGGTGTCCCCCGTGGATGGATCTGAAGCCTTGCCACAAGAGTCGCTTGTTTGTCCCATTGTTATGCGTCCCACCGTGTTGCGAGAGTTGGGGTGGCGTGTGCATGTCTCTTCTGTGACATCGTATTCGGATTCTTTGGATCCAGACGCTATGCGGCCGCGAGGCACATGAAGTGTGTGTTACTTGTCAGTTGTCTTTTTTTCTTAGTGTAGATGTATTACTTTGCTTTTCTGATGGAGCCATCTTCGTTGGATCTCCGTCTATTCCTCAATGATCGGGTGATTCATGAATGCTTATTTGCTTTACGGGCTTCTAATTGGCTGCTGGAGTTGTTGGTGCGCTTTTTCTTTTTTTGCATCAGCCGTGGCCCCGATGTATGTATTTGTGTTTATATGTGTTTTTCTGCTGCTTTTTTTGCGTGTAGTGTAAAATGTTTTTTTTAGTGGATGTGCTGGAGGCTGTGTGTGTGAGGGGCCTGATGTATTCTTTTTTTTTTTTTGCCGGTTTTTTTTGCCGTTTTTTTGCTGCTTGTTTTCTAAATTTTGCTGTTTTTTGTCGTTTTTTTTATGTTGCTTTTTTTTGTTTCTGGCTTTTTTTCAAAATCGTTTTTTTGCTGTTTTTCTTTAAATTTTTTCTTGTTTGGCATTGCTTTGGGGGCTGCGCGAGGCACTTTTTTTTGCTCAATTTTTGTGCGTTTTGCCCATTTCTTGAAAATTTGTGTGTCGTGGGTGCCCCTCCCTCCGTGGAGTTTTTGGCCGCCGTCACGCAAGAGAACAGCGCCGCCTTGCGTTGTGGCTGTTTGGTTGTCTTGGGGGTGGTGCCTGTTCTTTCAGCTGCTGTTGTTTTTCCTCCTCACTCTTTCTGTGACTTGAATGAAAAGGTGTGGCGTGACTGCGGGGCGCCGAGGTGATTTTCGCCTCCAGTGCGTGCTTTTGCGTTGCTCACGCAATCATCGAGGTGGTGTGCGGCCGTCCCATGGCTGCACTTGTGTATGGGCACTGCTGCCGCCGTGTTGCTGGCGGCTCACCGGCGGTTGTGCGGCGCTGGCGCATGGGCGGAATTCCCCGGATGCAGTGAGGACGGAAACCGATGGTCGGGCTGAGCAAGTGATGTGTGGTGTCCGTGGGATGTATATGCGGAGAGGGCCGGACAATGGCGGCTGGGTGCTCCTCCTGTCACATGTGGCTTGCGCGGCATTGATTTCTGTTGTCACTGTGGT
>NW_914360.1:0-1385 GCF_000209065.1 Trypanosoma cruzi
TGGCGTGTCACGCGGTCGCGTGTTCACACACGAGGACCTGGCGAAGGAGTGGAACTTGCTAAGGGTAGCGGCGGTTTCTTGTGGCTGGATGGGCCCCAGATCTTTCACTTCGTAACGTATAAAAATAGATATATCGAATCCTAATGGAGTGAGCGGGCCACAATTGTGGTCATCGGGTGGTATTTATACATATACACTTACTTGGTGTAAACTTTTAGAATGCGGTGAACCCACTTGTTTTCATCTACTTCTCATTCCCGTCCTGTTTGAATTCTATTATTGGTAGCCTCAGGATGAGGAAAGCGGCCCAGTGGATATTCACTTTTTGTCGCCGCGTGGAGTGACGCACCACTTCTCATTGGGTGCGGGATGGCAGTGAAATTTTGTGTGCCGCGTCATGGATGGATGAGGCACCACTTCCGCGTGTAGCTTGTGGGGTTATTGCTCGCTTGGGGTGCGCTGTGTGTCGGCTGCGGAGATGTGGCCGCATGCTCACGCGCCGTGTGGACCGTGAGCGCCTCTTGACGGCATCCACCCATCTCTCTCACTGTCTGTCTGTCTTTCTTTCCCTGTTGGGTGTGATGCGTGTTGCACCGCGGGAGGGCTGGCCCGCACACACCGACGGCCCGCCGTGACGCCCGTGGTGGCCGGTGCGGAGCGAGTGGGTGCGGTGACTGCGAGAGGGTCTGTGCCCTGCTCGCACCGTGTGTGTGTTGGGCTCCGCCGTGTTGCTGCTCGTTTCTGTGGGCGATGGTTTTCCCTGCTGTTTCTTCCGAATTGTCTCGTGCTCCGCTCTCCGCGTGGGTGCTCTCCTCTGCTCCCCACTGAAGTGTCTGATGTGTTGCCGCTGTTGCTGTGCTCCTCTCCGCCTCTTGAACACACACACGCTAGGAAGGAAAGCAAAAAAGCGCTACTCGCTACTGTGAAATTGTAAGGCTCTGAAAGGAACAACAGCACACACCGCCCACACACATATTTGTATGCTCTCACGTGTTGCTGCAGTCATGGCACCCCGCACACACAACCGTCGCCGCGTGGCCGGATCCAGCGGAAGGAGGAGGAGAGGAAGAGAGAGGGAGCAGCAGAGGCCCCACATGTCCCGGCATCTCTTCCATTCTGCGGTGCTGCTTCTCCTCGTCGTGTTATGCGGCAGTGGGGCTGCACACGCTGTGCAGACGAAGACTGACGTTGATCCTTTTACAGGGATTGGATGGACATCCCCTCAATGGGAAGGCTCTACAGAAGGTAATGAAAAATTCTTCTCGCTCCGCGTTCCCAGCCTTGTTGAGGTGAACAGTGCTGTGTTCGTGGTTGCTGAAGCGCAGTGCAAGGAAGACGACAAAGGCTGCAGCCGTGCTGGGATTGCGTCAAGACGCCTCGATCTA
>NW_914361.1:0-1385 GCF_000209065.1 Trypanosoma cruzi
CGACATGTGGGCCCTTGCGGCTCACTCTCTCCTCCTTCCCTCCTCCTTCCGCTGCTTCCGGTCACGCGGCGACAGTTGTGTGTGCGGGGTGCCTTCACTGCAGCAACACGTGAGAGCATATAAATATGCGTGTGGGCGGTGTGTGCTGTTGGTCCTTTCAGTGCCTTCGATTTTCACAGTAGTGATTGGCGCTTGTTTTCTTGCTTTCCTTCTTGGAGAAGAGCAACAGGCAACAGCGGCAGAAAGGCAACAAAACAGCAGTGCACACCGCCACCACTCACAGCAAACCACAACATCAACATCCCCGCAGCCATTATTCTCCAGCACCTCTCAACAGCATACTAAAAAAAAAAGCACGTGAACGACCTCTCAATGGGGACCACAGGCCATGGCCCTGCAAATAAGCCAAGCGACAGGGCCACGTGTGCAGTGAGGGATACGAGAGTTGCGCTGCAACGGCACGGCGGCGTGATACCCCGTTGGGAGTATCGACGCAGACCAGCACGTCACGTGCAGGAAGAGTTGCTTCTCCCGCTGGGTAGAGAGGAAAAACTGCCTTAGCAGCCCAATAACGAGAGGTCGTCCGCACCTCCTCGCAGCACCTGCAAGCTCGGCAGGAACAATGATGCAGATGACGCTCTGATGCACGCATGATGGCCGTTGCGCCCGTCGTAATGGCAATCGCATCCTGTGGCACCACTCGCCGCGGTGGGTGCGCACAGTCTCCGTCTCACTCCCTCCTTTCCCTCTTCCTGAGAACTCATCGGTGGCCGTGGCACACCCACCGACATGTCAGAAAGCAATTGTTTTTCTTCCTCCCTTGCACATCGAACAGCAGCGCCAAACGCATGTCACTCCTTCTTTCGCAGACCCTCCTCAGACACGCCTCCCGCCACGTTCATCAGCTCACAGGCACACAGTCCGTAAACGTCACGCTCTGCTGCCCCGCATGATGCCGCCGCGCACACCAACACGGCACCCGCCACTCGGCGCAAGGAGTGTCTGGACACACAAAACAGGTTGCCCCAGTCAACGACAGCCCCCTCCAAGCAGTGAGACAGGACTCATCGCTAACAATCAAACAACCAGCCCCTCGTCTCCTCCTTCCGCCATGCACGAGGTTCCGCCTGCCCCATGCATCATCCGTGACGCCCGGGCTCTCAATCAGCACAGAAGGCAGTATGCTCCCCTCCGCTCAACGAGAAGCCCATTGACAATTCTCAGCCAGTCGTCTCCATGGGCCATGCGTGAGGAGCACCACGGCAAGAATGCACAGGAGCTTATATGCAAACCTCTCAACTCATTCCACGTCAACAAGCAGTGTGGCATCATGCCTGGGGCTTCACAAGAACGTCGGCTGGCGCTTCCCCGAGAGGCCTCCCATA
>NW_914362.1:0-1385 GCF_000209065.1 Trypanosoma cruzi
AAGCAGCGGATAATTCAGGGTTGTTTGGTGTCCAGTGTGTGAACACGCAAACAGATATTGACAGAGTGTGTCTCTGACTCCCACCATTCATAATTGGAAACAAAAATTTGGACCACAACGTGTGATGCAGCAGCCGCTCGAAAACGATCAGCCGAGTGCAGCACCCTTGTGGGCAAGAGCTCGCGAAATTCCTCCAAGCAGCGGATAATTCAGGGTTGTTTGGTGTCCAGTGTGTGAACACGCAAACAGATGGTGACAGAGAGTGTCTCTGACTCTCACCATTCATAATCGGAAACAAAAATTTGGACCACAACGTGTGATGCAGCCACCGCTCGAAAACGATCAGCCGAGTGCAGCACCCTTGTGGGCAAGAGCTCGCGAAATTCCTCCAAGCAGCGGATAATTCAGGGTTGTTTGGTGTCCAGTGTGTGAACACGCAAACAGATATTGACAGAGTGTGTCTCTGACTCCCACCATTCATAATTGGAAACAAAAATTTGGACCACAACGTGTGATGCAGCAGCCGCTCGAAAACGATCAGCCGAGTGCAGCACCCTTGTGGGCAAGAGCTCGCGAAATTCCTCCAAGCAGCGGATAATTCAGGGTTGTTTGGTGTCCAGTGTGTGAACACGCAAACAGATGGTGACAGAGTGTGTCTCTGACTCTCACCATTCATAATCGGAAACAAAAATTTGGACCACAACGTGTGATGCAGCCACCGCTCGAAAACGATCAGCCGAGTGCAGCACCCTTGTGGGCAAGAGCTCGCGAAATTCCTCCAAGCAGCGGATAATTCAGGGTTGTTTGGTGTCCAGTGTGTGAACACGCAAACAGATATTGACAGAGTGTGTCTCTGACTCCCACCATTCATAATTGGAAACAAAAATTTGGACCACAACGTGTGATGCAGCAGCCACTCGAAAACGATCAGCCGAGTGCAGCACCCTTGTGGGCAAGAGCTCGCGAAATTCCTCCAAGCAGCGGATAATTCAGGGTTGTTTGGTGTCCAGTGTGTGAACACGCAAACAGATATTGACAGAGTGTGTCTCTGACTCCCACCATTCATAATTGGAAACAAAAATTTGGACCACAACGTGTGATGCAGCAGCCGCTCGAAAACGATCAGCCGAGTGCAGCACCCTTGTGGGCAAGAGCTCGCGAAATTCCTCCAAGCAGCGGATAATTCAGGGTTGTTTGGTGTCCAGTGTGTGAACACGCAAACAGATATTGACAGAGAGTGTCTCTGACTCCCACCATTCACAATTGGAAACAAAAATTTGGACCACAACGTGTGATGCAGCAGCCGCTCGAAAACGATCAGCCGAGTGCAGCACCCGTGTGGGCAAGAGCTCGCGAAATTCCTCCAAGCAGCGGATAATTCAGGG
>NW_914364.1:0-1386 GCF_000209065.1 Trypanosoma cruzi
CCCGATGGACAGCTGCCCCATCATTGATCCCGCACTGGATGTGAGGGATGCTGACGGTGTTATTTGGCGGGGAGAATGTTTGTTTGCGGTGCCCGGGGATAGGCCCTCTTCGTGGTGTCCGGACACGCCTCCCACGAACACGACAGATGCGAGGGACCCGGAGGAGACGTATCTGAGTGCTGCCATGCATGCGGCGTTGGGGTGCCTTGTCATGCAGGTGCGTCTTAGAGTGGTCGAAAAGGGCGGTGTCCGTTGGGTCCCATGCACGGACGGGGCGACGATTGCGTGGGCCACTCGACCGTACGATGAGGGAAGCGTTGCTTGCCGTGGCCACGCGCGGGTGTGCACGATATCCGCCGCCGCCGGCAGTCTCCTTCCGGTGGCTTTGTGGGACGGCGAGGAGAGGGTGTGGAGCAGGACGGTCCCACCGGCAATTACTGGACAAGGATTGCGAGGGGGCATCCGTCCCCGTTGCGGAGAGCATTGGGACCGGCCGCGGCACCCCACCGAAGGATGTCGACTCGGCTGCACCCCAGAAGAATCCGTCGCCCGAGGAGCGGCAGTCGCCCCAGATGCTCCGACAGGCGACGGGGTGATCTCGCCCAGCGACACCGCGGTGCGCCGCAGGAGGCTTTGAGGAAGAGCGGTCTTCCGTGCAACGACGATGTTGCCGCCGATGGTGTGACGTCTGTTGTGGGACAACCGGCAGGAGATGAGGCCGCCAGCGACGGGGCCGGTGGCGGTGCCACAACCACGGGACCCAAGGGCCCTGATGCCGCTGATGCCGCGCAGGGCGCCGTGGACCCTCCGCGGAGCGATGATGATGCGGCGGTGGGGCGCGGGGATTGGGAGAGGGACCTGACGGACGCCCCGCCTCCGATCCACGGCAATGACGCTGCTGTTGCTGCTTGTCCCTGTCCGCTGCTTCTTCTGCTTGCCGCTGCCGTCGCCGTGACACCACTCTGCTGAGCGGCGGCATGGGTTCCGTTGCACGGCGAGGCGACTGCTGTTGCTTCCTGCGTGGATTGCGCTCAGCAGTGGATGCAGGAGAGAAAAATCCATGCCAATTGGCTCCTTTGAATGTATGCATGTTCCGTATGCACTCCGTTTGGTTCTGTTTTTGGTATTTGGGGATATTTCCGGTGCACGGTGCTTCTTTTGTTTTGGTTGTTGATGTAAAGTCGTCTTATGGCCCTGTTTCATTGTTTTTTTGTTTGATTTTCTGAAGCACACACAGAACGATGCGAGTGAAATGTGCACACACAAGGCACACACACGCATATCCAAGCACATTGTCTGTTTGGCTTGTACTTGACGTCGTGTGCGGGTCGGATTTGAGCGATGAAAGCCGTCGGAGGAGGTGCAGCCGCGTGAGCCCAGTAATGG
>NW_914365.1:0-1386 GCF_000209065.1 Trypanosoma cruzi
AGAAAAATTGTGAAGCATGTAACAAAGGCTGCCACGGCACGATATATCTCTGCTCTCGGAGAAACGCTCCCGGATTTTGCGGCGAGTATCATTGATAAGAATGCGCGGCAGCTTGTGTTGCTCTACGGATTTGCTATTGACTCTGTACGGAGTTCTGCAAAGGAAATCCTTCGCAATATTATTTCTAGCTTTCCCGCCTTTGCGACAAGCAGCACGGCCCTTCCTCTCTTGTGGGCGGTGATCAATGTGCTGGAGGTAGGGAACGCCACGGAGGTGGAACGTTTCTGTGAGCATTTGCAGTTTCCAGAGGCGCCAGCTGTTGCCACGGATCCTGATTCTCTTGAACGGCGAAATCGGCTAAGGGATGCTGTGGCATTTGCGGAGTATTGGGCTCAGGCGGCGCGTAAATTCTCGCCTTTGGCACTTGTGGAGCACGCCACCTTATTTATTGTGGAGGAGGAGGCCACATCTGGGGTAATCGGCTCTGCTGCCGGCTCGAGACTTGCCCTTCGTGCACACAACATGGACACTGCACCAGGCCATCTTAACCAGAATTATGCCCAAATTCTCATTAAGAGGAGCAATGCCCAAGGGCAAGTGATGGCAGCCTTTCGTTTGACTCCACATTGTGGGGTGGGCGTTCTTCTTCTTCGCCAGCTTCAGGCGATGGTGAGGGACAGGCTTGGAACGGTAACCGTGACCGCAAAGTCCCACGAGCGGCTTTTTGCGTCCTTGGTGAGCACCGTTCACGCGGTCACCAAGGT
This sequence comes from Trypanosoma cruzi, assembly GCF_000209065.1. NCBI lineage: Eukaryota > Euglenozoa > Kinetoplastea > Trypanosomatida > Trypanosomatidae > Trypanosoma > Trypanosoma cruzi. The sequence goes on from NW_914365.1 coordinate 765, forward strand.
GGGGCCATGTGCCGAAGACGAAGTCGGCAACGACACCGGGAGTGAGGCAGGTGAGGGGATATCGCATGAAGAACCATCCACGCGCGGCGACCAGGCTGCATTACGAAGGCTTTCCGAGGCCGATACGCTTCTTTGCACGGTTGCCGCATTCTTGGTCTCCGCACGGAGTTCTCCTTCGACGCAATTGGAACTTCTGTGGCATCTTGTGCGGGGACCCATTTTTTTGTTTTCAAGTCACTACATATCGGCTGCCATTCAGGGTTGGCAGTGGCTTTTATTTGAGAAGCCCGAGCGCTATGCGGTGCCGTTGTTGGTACATTTGGTGGAGGGGTTTATCTGGACGATTGTGCAGAGACTTGGTCTTTTTGACGGCACCAGGCCTTTTCAGGCGGAGGAGGTGGAGTCGGGGGAGAAAACGGCATCGATTCAGTGCAAGGCTTTATACCCCAAGGAATATAATGTGAACTCCCCGCATAAACTTCTTATCGAGTTTCTCTCGGATTGCTACGTGGACATTCGTGGGCCTGTGTCTTTTCATCCGTCTGTGCTTCTTCTCCTGCACCACCTTGCCATGCGAGTGGTTGAGGCACCATCCCGATTCTCCACGAAAGATAGTTCCTTT
>NW_914366.1:0-1386 GCF_000209065.1 Trypanosoma cruzi
ATATTACTGTTCCACACAAATTTAAAATTGATAAAAAAAGCAATAATAATAATAATAATAAATTCGCCTGGCTGCCGTGTGGCCACACCGAACCGTCTGCATATATTTTGCCCGCAAAATAAAATTAAATAGTTGCATGTCTTTCAACCGTCCGACCTCCATGTGTCCGCACATCGTTTATATTTCATGGGGCCATCTGCGTGTTGCTGCTCCCCTCAGCCCTTTCATCGGCGCGTGAGTGCGGCCCGCAGAGCTCAGTCACTCGTGTGTGTGTGGAGGGAATTGAGCGCAGCAAAAAAAAAAAATCATCACGGGGAAAAGAGAAATGCTGACGGCACTGCCAGCGCGTGAAATGCACACAAAAAGCAAAAAAATCCCTAAAACCCGGCAGGGTGTGGCTGTGTGTGTGTGTGGCGCTGCGGGTGTCTGCCCGCCCTGGCAGCAAAGAAAACAAAAAAAGAGGGGAAGAAATGTGTGCTCCGCCCCACAGGCCCTCGTCGCACGCCCACACGTCACGGCTCCCTCAGCGCGCCGTTCGTCGCGGCCCCTCCTCATGCGTGCAGCAGGCGAGGCGCACAGGGCCGTCGTCATGAGCGTGTCGGTGGGTGTGCGAGTGGAGCAGTTGGGCGGGAAACACACGGCACCCCTCACAGGAAGAGTGCAGCAGGAAACAATAAACAAAAGCAAAAAAAAAAAATCCATGGTGGCTGCCCCAAGGCAACAAGCAAGATAAGAAAACAATTTAAAAAAAGAAAAGAAATTGTTCTCTGCGTAGTAAAATTTATTCCTAGCGGTGTGTGTGTGTGTGCTGGTGAAGGGGAGGGCGCAAGTGTCCCACGCGGCATCCAATCACTCCTCAAAGAGCCACAATGCCCCACAGCCCCAGCAGAAGAAGCAGCAACAACACCCGAGACACACACACATGCACGGTGCTGTCACGGTTTAGACCCATGGACAGCAGCTCCCCAATTTCCCCGGTGAAGGTGTCGTTGTCCGAGTGTCGTGCCGCGCCTTTTGTTGAGGGGGTCCCTTCGCCTCCAGGCGTGGTGTTTGTATTCTCCGGTTTGGTGTCGACCGTCTGTGGCACCTCCTTGCCGTCCTCAAAAGAAAATTCGCTTCCTTCATTCCGAGAGACGTCGTCGGAGTCCTCCGCGGATGTCGGTTCGGCGTCAGTCCTTGAAGGAGTGAGGCTGCTGTCTGAGCCCATTGTTCTCTCGGAATTTCCGTCCCCCGCCTCGAGGCTGAGGCTTTGCTCCGCGCCGGTGGTTCCGGTTCCAGTGGACCGCACGTCGTCGCTTTCAGTGGCAGGCTCAGTGCTTTGTTGCACAAAGTGCTCACTGTCAACTGTTTCGGTGGCCGTATCCATATCCGATGTTGCACCCACGA
>NW_914367.1:0-1386 GCF_000209065.1 Trypanosoma cruzi
TCCTGAGACTCTGTTGCCGAAAGGGTCAAAAGGTTGGAATGAGGTTGTGTCAACTCCGCCCAAGCTTGAAGCACAGGCGTCAAGCGGCTGGTCCACTCCTCTCGAGACAAGGACGACTCCGCTTTGGACCCATTAAGATGCTGAAGATTGTCCGTTAATTGTCGTACCTTCAAAAGCTGTACAACACGATCTGCGTTTGGCGGTAGTGAAAAAAGAGATGGAACGTCACTCTCGGGAAGTTCTGAAATAACCTTGATATAGTCCGCGAGCTTCCCTGTCCCAGGCACACGGAGCGTGGCAAAAAGATTAGCCTGTCGTTTAGCATCCGAAAGAACAGAAGGATCAAAAAAGTGCTGGGTATACTTTTGAAGAATACGCATGTCAAATTCGCTTTCAATACGAGCCCCGTAGATGGCGTTCTCTAAAATGCCTCGAATGGCCTTCCAGTCGGTTTCCGCCTTCGTTTGCTGCAAAACGATGTCTGCAGCAGAATTGAGATCAGCGGAGGTTACTTCGTACATCATGGACCATCCCTGTGGAACATAAGAGCGCCGCTCCTGTACAATGGCATGAAAAGCAGCGGCAATGAAAAGAACTTCCTTTTGTCGTGTTCCTTTTGAGTCAAAGGCGGTGCCCTCCCATTCTTTATAAGTATGAAGAAGATTCTGCTGAACGCCTGGTGGAGGCTCAAATGTAATTTTGAGACTTTGGGAAAGAAGAATGGAAGGGAATTCCTCGTGTGACTCACTTGTAAGGAATAAGCGAAATTTCGAGTCCGGGGTGAGCAGGTTAAACTCCTTCTGCAGCACCGGCACCCATGGGATCACAAGGTGCAGATTTTTAAGGAACAACCAATCACCCGTCTCGGCACATACACGCAGCAGTCGAATTGCTTCATCGGTCTGACCACCACCCATAGCAATTTGATGAAACCGATCACGCCCAACCTGATGGTATGCAAGGCTTTGAAGCTCCTGTGATGGGTCGGCTCCCGCCGTTGTGATCAACAGAAGAGGCGTATTCGATTCCGTACGCTTAACAAAGGAGGCAAGTGTCCGGTTATCTCCCCATGAATTCACAGAAAGAAGGTCGCATGCAACTCGATTTACTGCCGCAATGAGACGGTCTCCACGAAGTGTCTTCACGATAAGAAGGCGTTGAAAATTTGTCAATTGCATAAGAAACCTCGGGTATTCCGCTTCTGGCGTCGTTGTGCGCATCCACTGCAACCATACGTCCGCCTCTTGAAGGTTCATTTTGGGTAGCAATTCACGGAAGAGTACAACAAAAGATCGAAAAAGGTCTCGGCTGTCAGGAAGTACCCAGGTGGGCACATGAACTTCTTTCTTCTCCGCCTCAGAAGCAATGGCCCGGTCAAGAAAGAAA
>NW_914368.1:0-1386 GCF_000209065.1 Trypanosoma cruzi
TCCGCATTACGAAGTACTTGGGCTTCCCACAATGTCGCACCGCTTCTCGACCCTGCACTGCGTATATTATCGATCCAAACGTCGACACGCACCAATGGAGGTGTAGCCCGGAGGGGGTGAACCACCGTCGTCACCCCGCAATTGCCAAGGTAATAATCTGGAGAATTTCCGGGCTGGCCTTGTATCCCATTGGGAGCCGTGTCAGCTCCACCAGCGTGCCGTCCTCCACGCGGCATCGAAAGAGATGCCGAGTCTCCCGCGGTAAAGAGAAATGAAAAGGGAATGCCTTTAAATCCAGGCAGGAGGCGGCCTCAGCCATCACAGGTGGCAAATAACGGGAAATGTGCAAAAGAGGAGCATGAGCCTCAGAAGGATCGTCACTGTTCTTGTCGCGTGGCCACGCGATCCATGTTCGTCGCAAACCGGTGGCTTTCTCCACCACCACCAAAAAGGGTATTATCCATCCGACTGTTCTTGCAGAAAAAGCGTCCTCGATTACTCCCGCTTCCTTCAATAATCGCGCGTCATCGCTGGAATCCTCCGTGAGCTTTTGCGCGCCTTACCGGAGGAGGATTGAGGGAAAGGGGACCGCCCGACAAGTCCTCAAACTTGCATTCGTTTCTTCAAGATGGCCGGGTCCAACCGGCTCTGGATCCACTTTGGTATTCAATACGGGCACGTTGACCTGCTGCAGCGGGATGGTTAGTTCAACTTGTGGAGTGGCCAGACGCGTCCTTGTCGCGCGTCTCGTTATTGTAGCAGGGTGGTAAAAATAATGGGAAAACGGCTCCTCTGCTCTCAACCAGAGTTCCTGCCCTTCCGCAGTTCCTTTCTTCAGACCAATGCGGCCAGCGACGACACCTGGGTCGGCATTGTGGTGTAACTCCTCAAATATCGGACTGAGTTCTGGGGAAGTTCGAAAAAATCGACGCGCCTCACCAACAGCGAGATCACGTCTGGGTCAGAATTGTATTTCCCCACGATTGGAGCAGCGCGCCGCAACGCACCCCGTTTTATGGAATGCGCCGTGGCATTCCAAGGAGCCAGAGCTCGTTCGACTTGGGCGGTCGCAAGATTCGTGAGCTCTTCGTTGTGTTGAAGTGTCCAGCATAACTTTATAATGACAAACGCTTCCTGCCCTCGTATCCTGACGAACCGCGAGGCGCGGTGGGGATCCGCCCTCGCCGTCTTTCGCGCCACGGACCGATCCAAAATTATGGTCCCGTCCGGCTCCATTGTGGAATTGTTGGGAGTCAGGGCCGCAACCTCGGACCAACGACTCGCCGTTATCCACGCAAGCTGACATGCCCCGCTAGGGACATTCCCCGCTCCCACGTTGGCGGCACCCACATTTCTCGAGCCACCTCCTTCGCTCTCCTCATGTAG
>NW_914369.1:0-1386 GCF_000209065.1 Trypanosoma cruzi
TTGCGTGAACCACGAGAGGCAGTAGAGTGGAGGATGCCGTGTTGGAGGCAAAGCTGCAGCCCCTCCCCGATGCGAGGCGCGTGTTAATGCTTTGCGTTTTAGTGCCTCCATCGTCCGCCACCCGCAGCACCCCGCCAGAAAACCGCACGGCTTCATCATGGCGCTGCGCCCTGCGCTTCGGACAGAAGCTCGCTGCCCGCCCCTCACAGTGACCACCCCCGCGGACCGCAGCTCGAGTCCGTTTTCGCGCCTCCCGCGGTGGTGCCGCTGCAGATGGCCCCGACGAGGTCCAGCACCAGGCTTGTGACCGCTGGCTCGCCCGCCACATCTGACGCACAGGCCTTTTGCCACACCCAGAAGAAAACGCCGCGAAGGATGGACAGGCGGCTTCGTGGAACTCGGCGTCAAGCTGGGAGCAGCGGCGATGCTGTACCTGAATGGAACGCCGATCAACATTGCCGGGGGCCGGCGCAGAACGGATACCACGCAGCCGCAGAGCCTAATGCATCGCCCAACACCTTGGTACAAGAAAGCCGATGAGCAGCATCCGGCGGACAGGCAGTGCGCCGTGTATTGTGTCAACCTTCACAGGCTCACGCTCTCTCCTGACTGCACTCCAGAAACGGGTCCTCTCACGGCATCTGTCCCGATACATCGTCGACTCTGGACACTCCTGCTCCGCCCGCCGCGCCGAGGAGCGCGCACACGGACGCAGTTTGTCGTTGGCCACTGCGGCGTGTCCAGGAACGGAGCTTGTGGTGCGAAATCCGAGAAGGCATCCGACCTCACACAGCTCACAGACAGATGGATCACCGGCATGGTCGCACTGTCCAAACATATTATTTGTGCCCGACAGCTCAGGACCGAAACTCGCTGCTCCACTACGGCAGGCGTCTGGGACCCACGCGCATCGACGCCACCCTCACTCGTGGGGTAGAGGCCGCACCGGCCCACCTCCGCACCAGGGTTCTGCACAAATAAGGATGGCTGCTACGGCCACTGCAGCCCGCCATCCCGAGCACATGCTGTTGGTGCAACTCGGATGCCGCACAGCAGGCACGCAATGAACCTCGCACGGAAACGCCTCCTCCTCCCGCTGGACCCCACCCCGCCATGATCCGACGGCCGGCAGACTGCCCGGTGTGCGGCAAGCACTGCAGTTGCCGCGCCAGCGTCGTGACGCACATGGCCAACTTCCGTGGCATCATGCGCTCCCAGGCGCTGTGGAAAGTCAATTCCTCCTGGTGAGCCGGAGCCGCCGGGAATTCCACCGGAACCACCGCCCGCCACTTGAGCGAGGACGAGGGCGAGGGACGGCACGCTGATCGCACCTCCGCCACGGAATGCAGAGCCCAGGCCGAGGCCATTCGCTGCTCGGCGCCGTAC
>NW_914370.1:0-1386 GCF_000209065.1 Trypanosoma cruzi
CTTCTTCCCGCACAGTAAAATCAACTCATCATCATCATCCTCGCCTTCACCACCTTCGTAAAAAAGGGAGCTGGCGGCAGCAGCATACACATTACGGGATGCCAGCCAAATACCCACAATGTGAACATTGTCCGCCAGCCAGAGAGAAGGCCGACCCTTTTCCTTTTCGCTCGCTTTATAACACACCGGTAGGGTAACGCGCAGAACATTTCCTTCTCCAATCACCGCAGTGATGAAGCCGCTCAGAACGCCTTTCCCCTGTCCATCATGCCAGTTGGCCCACAGGCGGGCAATTGAGTGTCCCCAGGGGCTCCGCCCACGCCTCCCCATTTTCACTGGACGCGTCCACCCTCCGTTGGCCGCCATCGGACGCAGTGATCATGCAAATATTTCCACCTTCCCACACCACGACAAAGGGATCACTTCACCCCTCAGCAGATATCGCCCTCGACAGCATTTATTTCCCAAGCTTTGCCAAGCACGCAATCGGTGGGGCGGGATTTCCCCAACACTCACAGTTTTTACAGGGATCACCAATCCTCCTTCAGCGTCATCAACTGCAGCGGCTACGCCGCCAATAATTTGTGTCAGAGATCTTTTTTTAAGCTGTTCTTAGCGCAAAGCTCCAAGGACGGTTGTCTTCGCAAGGTAATTTTCTTAATTCCTCCTTTTCCCTGCTTGTCTCCGTGAAATTCACCAACAACCAGCAGTGGTTCGCGGCACCTCCTCCGTTCGACTGCTCATTCCAGGCGTATTTATTGCCGTGGCCTCCCAAAAGAAAAATTACCTTATTTCTCCTTTGCAATCGCAGTAGGGCTCAGGGCACAAGAAACTGGAATAAATCCGGCTATGGAAGCCGACAGTTTTGTCCTCCAATCCTTCCCATCATATTCACTGGCAATACCGGCCACACCGGCGTAGTGCCTGGGTCAATTGCCCCGTATTGTCAGGGAAAGCGAGCAATGCTTCCCTCACGGGGTTGTTGTTTTTGTTGGCGCAGGGCTGATGGCAGCTACCAACGCACGGGCCAGCCGCGTATTGTCGGGCACATTACAACATCACGAGGTCTGGAGGCACGCGTTGGCGTGCCGTCAGCACTGCCATCCGTACTGTGTCAGTGCTAAAAGGAGATGTGGAAGAGAATCCCCGCCCCTTTCTGCAGAAGTTACGCTGAAGCGCCGCGGGTCTCACTCTGGCAAAACGCTTGGCGCTGAGCGTGATGTTGTATGACAAAAACGTGTTGTTCGCGCGTTGGGTGTGAAGATGCCCCCACCCTGAAGCCACTGGTTCCAGCCCGCCAGGGTTCCAGCACCATGGAACTGCTTGCATCTGTCCAGGCGGCGGCGTGTCCATTCTCGTCCGTGAGGGGCTGCGGGCGGGAGCAGG
>NW_914371.1:0-1386 GCF_000209065.1 Trypanosoma cruzi
AGCCCAGCGAGGTATTCAGCCGGCTCTGCAGAATCCCACGAGAATTAACCAATATGTGCAGCACGGAGAGGCGCGTTGTACTAGGAACGCGGAGAGCCACCAGGGCAACGGTCCCGGCATGGAATCACCAGCCGTCCCCATTCTGGACTCCATGGCTGGCGGAATTGGACCGCGCCGTTGCCGCCGCACCACACGCAGAAGGCGGTCAGCGGCGGGAACTCCGTCGCAGGGAAGCGCTGCGCGAAGCATCCGAAAGCCGCTGGCACACGCTCCGCTCCGAGCTCGAGGGCACGGACGGCAACAGGCAGCAGGTAGTACGCCCGTGCTTAAGCCCCTCGTTCCTTGAGCACGCCAGCCATGAATTTCGATGGCCCAATGCTCAGCAGACACCTGAAGGTCAGCCACCTCATGAAGCTGTAGGCGGCGAAAGCAACACGGCACCCAAAGCCCCACCCTCCGCCACCGATCCCGACGAATGCGATGGACCTCACCCAATAAACATGGCGGATCCCGGCCGCACCCTACGGCTGTTGCTCTTGGGACCGGCGCCTGTCCCCGACGGAATAAATGGAGAGGCACTGCGCCATCTAGGCCGTGTGGCGAGGCGTGCCGTCCCCTGGCTGTTTGATAGCCGCCTACGTGCAGGGGCCGTCCCGCGGAATTGGCGACGCGGGGCTGTGCTACTCCTGCCCAATCCGGAGAAAACGGCATCCAACCGCGACTCCCACCGACCTGTAACGCTGAGCAGCTGCCTCAGCAAGCTCATGGAACGCACCCCCACCGCACGCATCCGGGACGTCATCGAGTCCCAGTTGGCTCTGCGGTCATCTGGCTTTTTGCCGGGCAATTCCACCCCCGACCAATTGCTGCACCTCAGGGCTGCCATGCATCGCAATGCTTCACAACACCGCACGGCGGCTTACTTTGTGGACCACGCCAATGCCTTTGGCACGGTGGGCCCTGACGCGGTAATCTTGGAAATGCGGCGACTGTCGATTCCCAATCGCATCGCACGCTGGTCAGCAGCGTGCCTTAATAGCACAAGCGCTGTGGTTTGCATCGACAAACTCACACCCTCCTCCAGGACCCTCACACGAGGCGCACCGCAGGGAACAGTGTTGGCACCCATCATGTTCGTCGTCGTCATGCAGTCTCGTTGTTCGTGCCCTTCGAACGTGCCCTACTTTGCCGAGGGTTCATTGCTGATGACCGCACTCTCATCGCACAGCAGAGCAACAGGGATGCGATCAACTCGGCCTTAAAAGAAGGCCTGAGTGCCGTGGCGGAGTGGACCAGAGAATACCTCATGGCGGCAAATGCCAGAAAGACTAGTTACACTCTCCCTGGCAGCGGCAACACGGCCCCACTGCGCCTCGCTTATGAGGA
>NW_914372.1:0-1386 GCF_000209065.1 Trypanosoma cruzi
TATTCCCAATGCGTAACCCTGCAGACATTACCCCTTCATGGTAAAAACAGCTGCATCTTTGTGGTGTCATCGCGCAGCAACCCGCCTGGATGGAAACGAAGGGAAAATCAGGCGTCCGTCCACCTGCAGGGAGAAGGGACTCCACCGCAGCGTCCTTCAAGACGCAAACACTCCGCGTCCAGTGCCCGGTGTCGTGTGCGGACTCTGCGATGAGGTTTTGGGCACGCCACTGTGCCACACGGTGTGACCCCTCGAAACGCAACAGCAGACGTGTCTCCTTCCGGTCGCACTCGTGGTGGTGGCATCCGCTGCCTCGCTGCGTGCTGCTGGCGTCGACTACGATGCTGCATAGTGAGAGAGTGCCCGACAGGAGCGGTGCTGGGTTGGGTGGGCAGTGCCCTCCGCGGCGAGACACACAGCGCGACCCTTGACCGCTGCACCCACGCACTTCCCTCCACTCCTCTCCCTCCACCCGGCAACCGCACAGCCACCGGCACATTGTCTCCGAAGCAACACACAACTGAAAGCGTGGCAGCATATTTCCCGAGAGAACAGAGTGACAGCTACACGCTGCGGCCATCGTGCAGAGAGGTGTGCCCTCGGACAAATTTGTTTTGGGGCCACACGCACCCCACGCAGGGGTCACCCACAGCAACGCACAAAAAAAAAAAAATAAAAAAAAAAAAAATAAAAACAAAAAATTATCTTGCCGCTATCGGCTCCCTGCCCCTACAAAGTCGCGTTCTTCCCAAAAGATTCATACGGTAGAAAAGTATCATAAAGAATGTCTGCATTTATCAGGATGTAAACATACATTAATTAAGTTAGCCAGCTCTCCCGCGATCATTCTTTTCACAAGCTCCTACAAAAAAAAAAAAACTGAAACAAAAAAAAAAAAAATTTCCTTGAAGCAGTTTCCACACCCATAGAAATATAACAAAAAATGAAAAAAAAAAAAAAATCATCGTGACGCAAAAAAAACAAAGAAAAAAACACCTGTATATTCTTCCTGCAAAAGTAAAAATATATTTGCGTCAGCCGTTCAACCTCCTGGTGTCCACACAACACCCACATTTCATTGGGATGTTCACTGCGTTGCTGCACATCTTAAATCCCTTCTTCACCGCACCATCGTCGTGGAGCTCAATGCCGACGGAAACATCAAAGACATCCCGCCAATCTCAAAATATTCCACTATAAAACAAAAGAAAAAAAACAAATATATAAGAAAAAAAAAAAAAAACAGGCCCCGCGGTGCAGTCCCGGGAGGGAGAGCACGCCCTTTACATAACGACTTACACGGGCAGAAAGGGGTAGTCCAATCGACAATAAAAACATATAAAACAAAAGTTGCGTCCACACAAAAGTCAATTATTTCGGAGGGTA
>NW_914373.1:0-1386 GCF_000209065.1 Trypanosoma cruzi
CAGGGAAACTCGCATGCGCTAAAGCACCGCACCATGACGGTGCACATCGCACAAATAATTGTTCCACGCACGGAACACGCGGCGCAACCCAGCCGGGTTATTGTCGCAACATTTCCGCGCTCGGACGGCGCCGGCTGCGACGGGAAAGGTGGGTGCGCGAATATTCCCGAGTGCACCACGCTCCCCCCAGAGAAACTCGCATGCGCTAAAGCACCGCACCATGACGGTGCACATCGCACAATAATTGTTTCACGCACGGAACGCGCGGCGCAACGCAGCCGGGTTATTCTCGCAACATTTCCGCGCTCGGACGGCGCCGACTGCGACGGGAAAGGTGGGTGCGCGAATATTCCCGAGTGCACCACGCTCCCCCCAGGGAAACTCGCATGCGCTAAAGCACCGCACCATGACGGTGCACATCGCACAATAATTGTTTCACGCACGGAACGCGCGGCGCAACCCCGCCGGGTTATTGTCGCAACATTTCCGCGCTCGGACGGCGCCGGCTGCGACGGGAAAGGTGGGTGCGCGAATATTCCCGAGTGCACCACGCTCCCCCCAGAGAAACTCGCATGCGCTAAAGCACCGCACCATGACGGTGCACATCGCACAATAATTGTTTCACGCACGGAACACGCGGCGCAACCCAGCCGGGTTATTGTCGGAACAAACCTCGCATTGATTTGAGTCACGAAAAAGTTCGTGAAATCTTTGGGTTAGAAAAAACGAAGATCAACCAAAAAACAAGGATTAAGAAAAAAATTTAGTGGGAGGGGGTACCCCTAAATAAAATAAAAAAAAGTAATAGCCTAGAGTAGAAGGCGCCTTATGGGGCATCGATAATCTTATGCGGGATGATAACACATCTTATGCGGGATGATAACATCTTATGCGGGATGATAACACACCTTATGCGGGACGATAACATCTTATGCGGGATGATAACACACCTTATGGGGGATGATAACACCTTATGCGGGATGATAACACATCTTATGCGGGATGATAACACATCTTATGCGGGATGATAACATCTTATGCGGGATGATAACACACCTTATGGGGGACGATAACACACCTTATGCGGGATGATAACACCTTATGCGGGATGATAACACACCTTATGGGGGATGATAACATCTTATGCGGGATGATAACACACCTTATGGGGGACGATAACACACCTTATGGGGCATCGATAACCTTATGCGGGATGATAACACACCTTATGGGGGATGATAACACACCTTATGGGGCATCGATAACCTTATGCGGGATGATAACACACCTTATGCGGGATGATAACACCTTATGCGGGATGACGCTGTGTCCACAGCGAAATGCGAACGGCACGATCGGTTCTCGCATGCAGAGTGTTCCCCTCTC
>NW_914375.1:0-1387 GCF_000209065.1 Trypanosoma cruzi
CACAAAAGCAGAGGCACTGACTTTTGCGCACGGGTCAATACACCCTCCGGCAAACGGCCCCAACCAACAGACAGAAGAAATTAAAGCCAGCAAAATCCCATGTGCTGCGGGATCCTTGCAAGCAGCGTTCCCTCACTGCAGGACCCTTAAAGCGTTCCTTGCTGCAACATCCCCCGCAACCCGCTCTGTGTGTTGGTGGATTTTCCCGTTCATCGAAAGAAAAACAGCGAGATGCTTCGGCAGGGATCGAAGACACACAGAGCACACCGTCGACGCGATCACCGAGCGCAGACACTCGTGAAGTGAGATCACACAACCGTGATCCCTCCATCTACTCTCCTGGAAGTGGAGGAGGCATGAAATGTCCTCCTCTCTACAGTAGTCCTGAAACGCAAAAACACTCCGCAGGACATCCCGCGCAGCCACGGCCTCCTCAGCAGGGCGACAGTCCACGCCGACGCACCGCTCCTCAAGAGGTCGCCAGACCCGGTAAGGCAAGCAAAAGGGAAACCAGCAATTTGGTCAAGACGTTCAGCAAAATGAGGCGCAGCACTCGGGTAGGCGCGGCCAATCCACGTCCTCCCCCTCAACAGACTCACCACACAGTCGAATCACACACCCGAAAGGAGAAGTGGCACCTAAAAAAATAACACGGAAACAAAGCGCGGATTTTCCCCGTGAACTCCCATCCAAATAGTCTCGGCCACAGAGTTTGTGCCGCCGACCCTCAGGAAGGGCTGATGCACCGACCGCCGCTGACCGATCCCCCGGCAATGCAACAAGAAGTGCCACTGTCTCTCGAATTCCGTCATCACCCATTCCTCCCATTGAGGGAAGGGAACGCAAGGTGACGGTGTGGGCGTGTCTAGCCGACAGAAATGAAGGAAGTGACTCCAGCCGCAAAACAAATTGAACGAATCCTCCTCCCAAATCCTTCAAAGACACCGGTCGGTCAGCTGCCGAGGTTAAAGGCGCGGAGGACAACACATTGAATGCATGGAGCACTGCAGCGGCCTGAATATATTCTGCAATATCCGCGGTCAGTTCATGAACGTACAACAAAGAGACAGCAAGTTCAAAGGGGCATGTGAACCCGTCAGTGATCACCCGCGCCGGAGGATCGCCACCCCACCCTCCAAGGGCACCTCAATGACGTCAAATATTTCCACCGCATGGCACCCACAACACAATCGCGTGGCATAAAGTATTGCCTTGCAGCACCCCATGCAATGCGGCAATCGACAACCGTCTCGAACATGGCGTGCGACAAAGATACCAAAGGAAGGTGCAGCAAAGACCCTCCGCATCTCAGCAACTCCAAACATCCAGTAAAAGGCAGGAGCGTCAGACAGTACCCACGGACTCACCGAATAGGCGTCAAAAGGCA
>NW_914376.1:0-1387 GCF_000209065.1 Trypanosoma cruzi
TCTGTCCCAGAGTCCATGATGTAAATTCAGGTCACCCGCGATAATCGCTGCGGGGCCTGAGCGACGAATGGTATTAATGAACGAAGAGCTCTGAACGGTTGCTGTGGGAAGGCTGTAGAGATTCACCACGCAGATGCTGGGACATCCCTGTGGAGTTGCACGGACAGCAATGGTCTCCAGGAGGTCTGTGCCAGGGAGCGTCAGGCGCTCGCACGGCAGAGAGTGGCGCACCAGAACAGCAACGCCACCACCGCGCCCAGTGCGGGACTGAAGAAAGCCATTATAGCCATATAGTTTTGCCGCTGTGGCACTTTGAGTATTTGTTTCCTGGAAAAGAAAGATGTCAGGTGGATGCTGCTCCAGTCGCGCAGCAAATGCAATCTTTCTCACGGACGAGAGGCCTGCAATGTTAAGCCACCAAATAGTGATGAAGCCATCCTCCTCGGGTCAGGGCTCCTGTGAACGCCACCGCCACAGGTGATATCAACGGAGTGGCCGCTGCGAAACGGTCGTGCACTTTTGTCCGACAGTCTGCAGGCAGACCGCCTCACCTCCCGCACCGGGCATGGCGTGGAACCTTCCCGAGGAATGAAGTCGTCTTGGTCTCCGTCGTGCTCGCAGCAACGCACCGCAGCGGAGTTCCTATATGCAACCAGAGCCCCAGCACCGCGACAAGGTGCAACGTCATCGCTGGGGCTTACCGAATGTTGTAAAGGACCTCATTTCAAAATTTTTGCTTGTTTTTTGCTGCTTGCGTTTTATTGGAATAATAATTATCTTTGTGTTTTCCCAGTGGCTGTTTAACTGCTCTACACATCATTATAACCGACGTGTTTTCCATCTTGTTTTCTTTCTTGCCCAGTCGCTGTGCCGGCCTCACTGCTGTGCGTCCCACGGATTGCACGTACGAGGACTGACGGAACACGCCGGATGCCGGATGAAGTGTGAAGGGTGTTTTGTGGGCTGGTGGAGCAGTACGATCTTTTCTTTTTTTATCATATTATTTTCTGCTATTTTTGCAGGGAGGATTTATACACAAACACACGGCCGTCCATATTGTGCTGCATGGCACATGAAACAAAGTTAAGATCTAATTTATTTTCTTCATCCTTTCCGGTATTACTGCCGAACTCTAAACCCAGTTTTTGTTTATTCTTATTTGAATTTTTGATTTGCGGCGCGGTGTGAGTTTTTTGCCTTCCCACTGATTCCAACTGCCCCATGGTGTGTGCAAGCTGCTATCATTTGTCACTGTGGCGTGATTGTGTGGTTTGTATTTTCCTTTCACTCTGCGTTGACGGGGCGTTAGTTTGTGCTGAGGCTGCACGCAAGTGACAGGAGTGATGGCGATGATGAAACTGGCCGTGTGCTGCTGGTGTGTGCCCTC
>NW_914377.1:0-1387 GCF_000209065.1 Trypanosoma cruzi
CGGTAAGCCAAAAATACGCAATCACCAATAAAAAAGCCGGCGATCACCCAGCAGGCACATCAAGCGTCCTCAAAACCAACCTGGAACAGACAAAAAAAAAGAGGCAATCATAGAAAACAAAGATCCCCGCCCCCAAACAGGAAAAACATTAAAGAAAACGCGATTCTTTTTTTTGTCCTTACTGCCGGGGTTGGCCGCCGCAAGAAATAAAAAATGGTAGGGCGGTGGCCCCGGACGCTAGATACAGGACGACGTGTCGAATTATCCAAGTTGCAGCGGCTGCCCCGGACGTTAGATACGGGACGACGTGTCGAATTATCCAAGCTGCAGCGGTGGCCTCGGGCGTTAGATATATGACGACTTACAGTAGTAACCACGCTGCGGCTGCGCATCCTAAACATGTCTTTTTCGTTTTCCAGGGGACAACGCAAATGTGCTCGATTGTTCGAAGATCGACATTAATACTTTACGTGAAAAGGAGTCGCGCGACCGCATTTTTTTAGCTCAGTGGCAAACACGCTCACAATGTCATCCGGGGACGCGGGTTCGATTCCCGCAGAAGCCTAAGTTTTTTCCATTTTTTTTTTTTGAATTCTTGTTTCATATTGCTTTTTAAACTTCTGGTTTGCAGGACGGTGTGCGAGTTCTGCAATCGCACTGATTCCATCTGTTTCGTGGTTTGTGCGGCTGCGGCTGCGGTGGTGGCCGCGTGAGAGTGAGTGTGAGAGAGCCATGCACCGCCCGCATAACACACTTCCTTCTCTCTCTGTGTGTGTGTCCCCTTGCATGGACTCTCGTCGTCGCCTCACCCCACGAAGCACACACAATAATGTGCCCATTGTATATATGCATGCACACCCATGCAGGCCCGTTGGTGCTCTCTTTTGCACGACACGCACCGCTGCCGTCCTGCCTGGCTGCATGGGCGGAGCACCGTAACTGTTTCTGTTTTGTTTTCATTGCATTGAGTGGGCGACCTCTCTCTCTCTCCCTGTGTGTGTGTTTTGCTTTACGGGAGCAATGAGAGTGTGTGTGCGCTGGTAGTCCCACGCTTCGGCTTTTTGTTTTGTTTTTCTTTTTGATTTTGTGGTTGAGTGCACCCATTCCGCGGCTGCGTGTGTGTGTGTGTGATGATATGAGTAATTTGCGTGTGTGCTTATCTGCCTCTCTCTGCCGTTGCTTTCTTCAGACTCTCTTGTGGCGCACAGCTGCTCTGCAAGTATAGGCGCTGACAAACACACACACACATGCACACACATGCCGTGCTTAAAACGCTGAGAATGCACGCACGCACAGGATTGTGGCTGCCGAGGCCCTCGCGAGGGGGAAAAAACCTGCATTTTTTTTTTTTGACATGTTGCTCGGTGTGTGCTGACGCGTGAAGAAT
>NW_914378.1:0-1387 GCF_000209065.1 Trypanosoma cruzi
AATTGAATAATAAAAGTGGTAGCCATGTGATGTGATCCCCACACATATCTATCCATCCATGCATGCATGGGTGCATATAATTGTGTGTACGATGATGAAGGCGTAAAAATTTTTATTTTTATTTTTTGGGAGGGGGAACACCAATGTGGCACACACAAACATGTATCCACGCAATACATATTGTTATTGTTACTACATTATACATGGGGGACATCTGGTTGCAGTGGTTCTTTCTGTGTGTTTGTGTGCTGCTGAATTAGTAGGGGGGGAGGAGGAATAAAAGGGGGATAAAAAAATGTTGGGGCGACGGAGGGTGCAAAATCGATCCATATTACTGTTATTAATATTATTAATATTTATTGGATGGCTTCTTTTTTCTTATTGCGTCACTTTTACTCGTTGTTGTTGCTGAAATTTTGTGCGCTTTCTTGGTTTCCGCTCCCGGGTCCATGTGTTTTCCATCCTCCTTCTGTGACTGCGGTTGTAAGAAACAAAAAGAAAGCAACGTGGAAGCATGCATAGAAGTGAAGACGCACAGCCGCAGGAGGCAATGCCTGGCCGTATGTTGTACGAAGATGCGCAGGTGGTGGAGAAAGAGGCGGCAACTCGTGACGGCGACACCTCGTCCACCTCAATCCTGTCGTCGTCATCATCGTCGTCGTCAGCGGGCGAGGAGGTGGTGTGTGTAAGTCACAGCGCGCTGGCGAAGAGGAAACGGGCTTACGACAGGAGCTACAGCAGCATGAGCCGCCGAATGCGCGAGATGTGGGGAGTGGGGGAGCCATACACACCCATGGCGGAGAGCACGGCCACGTGGCCGCAGCGCTTGTATTACACATGGATCTCGGAGTAAATCCAGCTCGCAAAAAAAGAGCGAATGCAGGTGGAGGATTTGCCGCCAGCACGCCGCACAGACCGTGCACACGAGTGCGGACTGAAGCTTTCAGCGGTAACGCAGCGCAGTCTAAGCCGCCGTCACGGCTGGAGCGTTCTTGTCGGCATGACAGTGGCAAGCCGCCGGGATCGCCTCAGTCGGGGGACGCTGCGTTGGGTGGGCGTGCCGCAGTCCGGCGGTTACCACGAAATCATGGCGGCCGTCACGTGGACGAGGCCCCCGTCGCATCGCGTCGCTGAGTGCAGCGCGGAGTACTCGCCGTTCTTCCGCGGGCTTTTTTACGGAGAGACGCTCTTTGCACCGGAAACAACTGATAACTCGACACTGGAGGAACCCTGCAGCCTTGAGTTTATTACAAGTGATGGCGAGGAAGCAGCAGTCGCGGCCTCCATTCCGGTGCCGAGGCGGATTTCCTTGGTGCGCGATCTTTTTGTCGCCCTGCCGGGTGCTGTTCTTTGGCAGTTCCCCGGCAAAATCATGGAGACATTTGCA
>NW_914379.1:0-1387 GCF_000209065.1 Trypanosoma cruzi
GCCACCGTCCGCCCACCTGTCATCACGGTCACAAGGGCCACGCCGGACACAACCAGCACGGACCGCACGAGCCGCAGGCCCGACAGCACCAGCACCGGTGCGTACGGCGAGGACTGCGAGCCGGGAAGATACACAAGCGGCGTCGGCCTCGCGGCAACCAGCAGGGAGTCCGTCACCGTCAGCACGGACCCCGCGGGGAACGTGCCGGTCAGCACAAGCGCACCGTTCAGCGCCTCCACATCGCACACGGACAGCTCCACCGGCCCGCTCTCGTCGCTCCCCGCCGCCACCGCACCGCGCAACGCCCCGCCGCCCATCACGCACAGCACGGTGCCGTTACGCAGCGACACGTTCTGCACAACGATCCGCACGCCATCCCGCGCCATCCACGGCACGTAGAGCACCGGACTCACGCCGTCCAGCACAACGTGGCGCAGCGTCACCTCGCTCACGCCAGCAGGCACAACTAACACCGACTGCACCGTCACGCCCTCGCGGACAAAAACACTAGACGCGGTGCCCACAGCAGGCGGCAGCACGGGAGCTTCCACAGGCACGCACGCCTCGCCGTACCCGCCACTGCCGCACACGCACACGCACACACCGTCCTTCATGCTCGCAGACGCCGTCCCGGGCGCGTAGCAGTGCGTGTCCCTGTCGCAGTCGTCGCACCCAACAACGTCGATGCTCCCAGCGTCGCCAAAGCCAGCCGCAGCGTACTCCTCCGCCGTCGACAGGACACGTCCACCCGCGTAGTTGCACGCCACCCTCAAATGCGCCCCAGCCGCAAGCGACAGGCTCAGCAACAGCATCCGCGGCAGCAGCGCTCGGTTGCGCACAAAGCTCAGCGTGCTCCCAGCAGCGGTCACGGCGCCAGCGGCGTAGAGCATCTCCCTCGAGACACCGTCGTGCACGTTGCCCTTCGCCAGCAGCATCGACCCGTCGGCCAATCTCACCGTCGAATAAAACGCCATCGCGTATTCCGCCGTCGACAAGAATTCGCTCCGCACAAACGCCACAGCGGAGCCCGACACGCTCACAGCTCCACGCACAGACACCGCGTGCTTGCACAGCAGGAAGTCGTTGTCAAAAAACGCCACCACGGAGCCGCCACTGGCAGCAACACCGCCGTCCACCGACACGCACAGCCCCAGCGCCGTCTGCACCGACAGCGCGTCCACGTACAGCGCACCGCGCGACGACAGCGCCGCGCCGCCAAACACCAACACGCCAACAGCGTCACGGAACACCGCCGCCACATGCGTGCGCGCGATGGTCAGCACGCTCCCAGTCAGATTCACCTTGTGCACCACGAGGCACGCGGACGCGTCGCCAATGTCGTAGACGCCGCGGTACGCAACACGCGCCTCTGCGATCAGCACCGAGT
>NW_914381.1:0-1388 GCF_000209065.1 Trypanosoma cruzi
GCTAATGGTCCAAGAATTCTATATATTGAATGAGAATAAAACATTTGAAGCAATTAACTAAAGAACCTTTTTCCCTAACTTGTTTGGTTTCCATAGATAATTTCAGGATCCGGCCAGCTGCCCGGAAGATTATTATGTATCGATATGTTTTTTTTGGATTACTCTGGTGGTTCCTCCTGTCTCCTTTTGCGTTGCTCCACACGTGTCTCAGTGTTTGCTTTAGTACGGCCACACACGGGCAGCTTGAGCCGCGGATATCTTTTTTCTTTTTGACGCCATTTCGTGTTAGGCACCAACGCGGTCACGTTCGGCAAGCATCCACTCTCCACAGCATGGCGCCTGATATTTTGGAGTCATCTCAGATGTAACGCCGGCACCACCGCCGTGGCACGCATGGGAGGTAAGATGGAACGCGGGCAGCGAAGGATATTGTGCTGCACATGTGTCTGTTGCATTTGTTCTGTCGTGGTGGCTTCAATGTAGAAGGAGAGGGATGAACATTGCACGATTCCGTGGCTTGGAGGAGTTATTGCGCCCTTTTTTTGTATGATCTTTGGTTCCCGCCCGTGTCTGCCGCGATTTCTTTTCTGAGTGGAGCTGCGCCATGGCCATCCTTTTTTGTCGTTGTTGTCCTTTTATGTCGGGGCACGGCGGGATTGGAGGCCACTGCCCCACGAAAGGCATTGCGCACATACACACTCTCATGCCGCTGTCGCCCCGGAGTGGGGTGCAAATCCAATTTTTGCTGCTTTTGCATTGGCGCAATTATTTTTATTTATTATTGGCTGACGCCTTCCTGTCCGGCGTGTCACTTTGATTGGATTGTGTGGGACTGCTCGCCAACACCATCGAACGAAGCAGGCTGAAGAATTCCCGTATTTAAATGCCATCTTGCACGCACGCATTTTTTTTACTTGTTCAGTTGACGTGCACTCAGGCAGCGAGGGATTTGGAACTATGCGTGCGTGGAACTTGTCCTGCCATGTGAACTGCGGGCAACACCGAGGGGCTGCCACTTTTACTCCGCAGAGTTGTTTTGTCTCTTTGCAGGGCTGGCAGGGAAATTCCATGCAGCCAGCTACCGCTGGTGTGTCCCCAAATGTTGCCACTCCATGCGAATAATGTGCTTCAGCGAGTGAGGGGGGTTGATTGGGTTTGTGTGCACTCTGATTGTGTTTGCTGCCTTGTGCGGGCACGCAACACCTGAGGGGTGGGAAAATGTAGCGGGGCGATGCATGGCTGCGTTCCGCCCATTGCTCACTGCACGGTGGTGTGGTGCGCATTGTGGTGCTGACTCTGCGATGTGACTGCGGTCTCCTGCGCGGCAATGGCGGTGGGTGGAGGAGAGTGTTGGCCCGCGGCGTGACGGTGGGATCGTGCCTCCTTTT
>NW_914382.1:0-1388 GCF_000209065.1 Trypanosoma cruzi
CTCTGTGCTGTACGTCTTTTTCTTGTTGTATTTGTACTGGTGCTTCTTCCTGGTGCTTTCTTCCCTGCTGCGCTGAGTCTCCTTGTAGCGTTGCTTCTTGTCCTACAGGTTGATTTGCTTTTATTACTGAGGGTTTTTCACGTGACGATGGATTTTCGTGACCTTCTTGATTTTTCTGTTTATTCTGCTCTTCAAGTTCTTTTTTTCTTTTTCCTTCGTCATCCTCTTCCCGTACTTCCTCCACAACTCCTTTAACGTGCATCGGGTTGGGTTGATGTGCCTGAACAGGCCCGGTAGGTGGCGCAACAGGCTGTAGGCCCTTCTCGGGATTTGGGTTACTGGGCGCGTGTGACGGCGATAACGGATCGGTAGAGATGGCATCCGAATTGTTTGTCTTCGCCTTCGTACATTCCGCGGTATTTACATCCGACCCCAGCCTCTCAAGGCAGGAATTGTGCTCCAAACTTTCTTTTCCATCCGTAGGCTCAGATAACACATTTTGTAGCATTTGGGACCTTTCAGAAGATGAAAGATCCACCCTCTCCTCAGAAACATCAGCAGCGGCTCCAGCAGCACCGCACCACAGCACGCAGAGGGCACACACCAGCAGCACACGGCCAGTCATCATCATCGCCATCACTCCTGTCACTTGCGTGCAGCCTTCAGCACAAACTAACTCCCCGTCAACGCAGAGTGAAAGGAAAAGACACGGCCGCTACACCACACACAGTGACAAATAACAGCAGCTTGCACACAGCATGAGGCAGTTGGAATCAGTAAACACAGATAAAAAAGCACAAAAAAAAAGCAATAAATCAAAAATGTTAAAAAAAAAAAAAAAAAAAGGGCTGCACAGTATGGCTCCAGTGCACATGCAACAGCACCCAAAAATGCGTCCACGCAAACAGTTGTGTGCGTGTCGTGCATATGAGTGTGTCTGGGATGCGTTCAACGTGACGGATGTGGGGAACAACGCGGAGCACACAGCAGGGCAGCAGAAGCAAATGAAGCAAAACACAATCATTATTTTCTCGTATTTATTTACATCGGACCACAGTGGACGCGCACAAATCCCCGCGGTTGAGTGCTGGCACGCACAGCCCGCATACACCTCTTCAGCCCACAGTGGTGTACGCCAGCGCGGATGCGGCGAGCACCAGCGGGGCACACACCCACGCAGAGCTGCTGAGGCTGCCGTCGATTTCATGAAGACGTGACGGTGCGCGGGTGGTCGTCGTAGTTGGCGCCTCTGTACTCGTGGTACTCGTAGTTGTAGTAGTCGTTGTTCTAGTGGTTGTCGTGGTCGTACTTGGTGCGACGGCCTTCTTTTGTTCATCTGCCGTAACGGTATTCGTATGTTCTGTCCGTCCTTTAGACTTGCCACCATC
>NW_914383.1:0-1388 GCF_000209065.1 Trypanosoma cruzi
GCCCGCCTCCGCAGCGGGGTTTCGCACAAATACGGATGGCTGCCACGGCCACTGCAACCCGCCATCCCACGCACATGCCGTTGGTGCGGTCCGGATGCCGCACAGCAGACATGCAAAGAAAGTTCACACGGAAACGCCTCCTCCTCCCGCTGGACTCCACCCCGCCACGATCCGACGCCCGGCAGGCTATCCGGTGTGCGGCAAACATTGCAGCTGCCGCACTAGTGTCGTGACGCACATGGTTAACGCCCAGGGCTTTACGCGCTCTCCCAGGCGCTGCGGGAGTTCAGCTTTCCCGGTGAGTCGGAACCGCCAGAAATCCCACCGGAACCACCGCCCAGCACTTGAGCGAGGACGAGAGCGAGAGACGGCACAACGACCGCACCCCCGCCACAGACTGCACAGCCCAGGCCGAAGCCACCCCATGCAGTTTCCGCATGGCGTTGTAGGACAAGCAACCCGGAATCGTACTTCATCTTCGGCACTTCCACAAGCAAGAGTTCCCCCGACAAATAGGGGGCGTTGCCAGGAATATGAAGGTCTGACGGCATCCACACCGTTGGGATGCATGTACTGTGTGAATTCAGGGCTCAGGCTCAGGCGGGACCGCTATCCTGCATACGAGCACACGAACACTCCAGCACAGAGCCACGATTGGCACCGAAGAAGGAAGCACTTCATAAATGCCCTTAATGTGACAGGCAGACGGGGAATGCCAAGGATTGACCACCCACACACGGCACAAACACCCGACAGCAAGAAAACCAGGACACCAAAAAATGGAGATTAAATAGCCACGCGCTGCAAGGCTTGAACCTCCGCATGAAGAACATCAAACCCAAACAGAACCCCCGCCTCTGCACAGGAGAATGCCACCGAGAAACAGTGCACCGTGTGTCTAAAATGGCACGCACACATGCGTTGATGAACGTCACGCTGTCGCCGATTTCACGACGGCAGAGGGGTCAGGGTGCCGAGAAGACGCAAGTTGCCCGGCGACGACAGCCCGATGGGATCAACACCAGTTTAGCTTTGCCGTCCAGCATGCGGGCTTCAGTGCCACAGCAATGCCTGACTGACCCGCTACCGCACGGCACGCCACGGGCATCTACCGGACATTGTGAAAACCGGCCGACCGGAGCTGTGCGGAGAGGCAGCTCTGCATTTACTCCGCTGCCCGGCTCTGCAGGCACCCAGAAAAAAGCATGGAGTGGACATTGGAGAGGTGAGGAAGCCGAGCTTCACGGAAATATTGGTGTGTCTCCACTTTGAATTGGAAAGGTCTCTGCCCCAGCAGTACCTCCGCGCGGCGAGAAGGCACGAGGCCCCTCGCAGATGCGGCAGGCCGTATTTGCTCCTGGCAGGCTGCCCTCTTCTCCCTTTCCTCA
>NW_914384.1:0-1388 GCF_000209065.1 Trypanosoma cruzi
ACTCGGCGGATCGTTTTCCAGTGGCTGCTGCACCACAGGCTGTGGTCTAAATTTTTGTTTCGAATTATGAATGGTGGTGGTCAGAGGCACTCTCTTTCAATGTCTGTTTGCGTGTTCACACACTGGACGCCAAACAACCCTGAACTATCCGCTGCTTGGAGGAATGTCGCGAGATCTTGCCCACAAGGGTGCTGCAGTCGGCTAATCGTTTTCGAGTGGCTGCTGCACCACAGGCTGTGGTCTAAATTTTTGTTTCGAATTATGAATGGTGGTGGTCAGAGGCACTCTCTTTCAATGTCTGTTTGCGTGTTCACACACTGGACGCCAAACAACCCTGAACTATCCGCTGCTTGGAGGAATGTCGCGAGATCTTGCCCACAAGGGTGCTGCAGTCGGCGGATCGTTTTCGAGCGGCTGCTGCACCACAGGCTGTGGTCTAAATTTTTGTTTCGAATTATGAATGGTGGTGGTCAGAGGCACTCTCTTTCAATGTCTGTTTGCGTGTTCACACACTGGACGCCAAACAACCCTGAACTATCCGCTGCTTGGAGGAATGTCGCGAGACCTTGCCCACAAGGGTGCTGCACTCGGCGGATCGTTTTCGAGTGGCTGCTGCACCACAGGCTGTGGTCTAAATTTTTGTTTCGAATTATGAATGGTGGTGGTCAGAGGCACTCTCTTTCAATGTCTGTTTGCGTGTTCACACACTGGACGCCAAACAACCCTGAACTATCCGCTGCTTGGAGGAATGTCGCGAGATCTTGCCCACAAGGGTGCTGCACTCGGCGGATCGTTTTCGAGTGGCTGCTGCACCACAGGCTGTGGTCTAAATTTTTGTTTCGAATTATGAATGGTGGTGGTCAGAGGCGCTCTCTTTCAATGTCTGTTTGCGTGTTCACACACTGGACGCCAAACAACCCTGAACTATCCGCTGCTTGGAGGAATGTCGCGAGATCTTGCCCACAAGGGTGCTGCAGTCGGATAATCGTTTTCGAGTGGCTGCTGCACCACACGCTGTGGTCTAAATTTTTGTTTCGAATTATGAATGGTGGTGGTCAGAGGCACTCTCTTTCAATGTCTGTTTGCGTGTTCACACACTGGACGCCAAACAACCCTGAACTATCCGCTGCTTGGAGGAATGTCGCGAGATCTTGCCCACAAGGGTGCTGCACTCGGCGGATCGTTTTCGAGTGGCTGCTGCACCACAGGCTGTGGTCTAAATTTTTGTTTCGAATTATGAATGGTGGTGGTCAGAGGCACTCTCTTTCAATGTCTGTTTGCGTGTTCACACACTGGACGCCAAACAACCCTGAACTATCCGCTGCTTGGAGGAATGTCGCGAGATCTTGCCCACAAGGGTGCTGCAGTCGGATAATCGTTTCGAGCGC
>NW_914385.1:0-1388 GCF_000209065.1 Trypanosoma cruzi
TGTGATCAAACAGCACCCCAAGGAAATGTGTACTGCGTGGTGCCCGATTCGCGGTCTTCCCCCATCGTGGTGTGACAACTGTCCGCATTACGAAGTACTTTGACTTCCCCACAATGTCACATCGCTTTTCGACCCTGCACTGCGTATATCATCGATCCATACGTCGATACGCACCAATGGAATTGCAGCCCGGAGAGGGCCAACCACCGTCGTCACCCCCGCAATTGCCGAAGTAATCATCTGGAGAATTTCTGGACCAACCTTGTATCCCATTGGGAGCCGTGTCAGCTCCACCAGCGTGCCGTCCTCCACGCGGCATCAAAAGGGATGCCGAGTCTCCCGCGGTAAAGATAAATGAAAAAACAATGTCTTTAATTCCACGCAGGAAGCGGCCTCAGTCATCGCAGGTGACAAATAATGGGAAATGTGTAAAAGATAAACATTGGCCTCATAAGGGTCGTCTCCATTCCTGTCGCGTGGCCACGCGATCTTTCGCCGTCGTAAACCGGTGGGTTTCTCCTCCACAACCGAGAAAGGCATTATCCATCCGCCGCTTATTGTTGTGAAAGAAGCGTCCTCGATTATTCCTGCTTCCTTCATTAATCGTGCATCAGCGACTGGAATCCTCCGTGAGCCTTCGCGCGCGTTACCGGAGGAGGATATAGAGAAAGGGGAGCGCCCGAAAAGCCCTCAAACATGCGTGAGTCTCTCCAAGGTGGTTGGATTCAACCGGCTCCGGATCCACTCCAGATTCAATACGGGCACGTCGAATTGTTGCTTTAGCGGGATGGTTCGTTCATCTTGTGGAGTGGCCAAACACGTCCTTGTCACGCGTCTTGTAATTGTAGCGGAGTAAGGATGAAAATCATGAAAAACGCTCCTCTGCCCTCAACCAGGGTTCCTGCCCTTCCGCAGTTTCTCCCCTCATATCAATGCGACCAGCCACGACACCTGGGTCAGCATTGAGGTGTACTTCCTCAAATATCGAACTGTGTTCTGGGGAAGGTCGAACAGGTCGACGTGCACCGCCAACCGCGAGATCACGTGTGGGTCCAAATCGCACGTCTCTACGATTTTTTCGATGTGCCGCAGCGCACCAGTTTTATGGAATGCACCGTGGCATTCCAAGGAGCCAGGGCTCGCTCCACGTGGGCAGCCGTCAGATTCGTGAGCTTCTCGTTGTGTCGAAGTGTCCCGCGTAACTTTATAGTGTCGAACACGTCCTGTCCTCGTATCCTCACGAACCGCAAGGCGCGGTGGGGATCCGCCCTCGCCGTCTTTCAGGATACGAACCAATCCAGAATTATGTTCCCGTCCGGCTCCAGTGTAGAATTGTTGGGAGTTAAGGCCGCAATCTCGGGCCAACAGCTTCGTCGTCATCCACGCAA
>NW_914386.1:0-1388 GCF_000209065.1 Trypanosoma cruzi
CTGCATCACACGTTGTGGCCCAAATTTTTGTTTCCAATTATGAATGGTGGGAGTCAGAGACACTCTCTGTCACTATCTGTTTGCGTGTTCATGCACTGGACACCAAACAACCCTGAATTATCCGCTGCTTGGAGGAATTTCGCGAGCTCTTGCCCACGCGGGTGCTGCAGTCGGCTGATCGTTTTCGAGCGGTTGCTGCATCACACGTTGTGGTCCAAATTTTTGTTTCCAATTATGAATGGTGAGAGTCAGAGACACTCTCTGTCACTATCTGTTTGCGTATTCATGCACTGGACACCAAACAACCCTGAATTATCCGCTGCTTGGAGGAATTTCGCGAGCTCTTGCCCACGAGGGTGCTGCACTCGGCTGATCGTTTTCGAGCGGCTGCTGCATCACACGTTGTGGTCCAAATTTTTGTTTCCAATTATGAATGGTGGGAGTCAGAGACACTCTCTGTCACTATCTGTTTGCGTGTTCACACACTGGACACCAAACAACCTGAATTATCCGCTGCTTGGAGGAATTTCGCGAGCTCTTGCCCACAAGGGTGCTGCACTCGGCTGATCGTTTTCGAGCGGTCGCTGCATCACACGTTGTGGTCCAAATTTTTGTTTCCGATTATGAATGGTGGGAGTCAGAGGCACTCTCTGTCACTATCTGTTTGCGTGTTCACACACTGGACACCAAACAACCCTGAATTATCCGCTGCTTGGAGGAATTTCGCGAGCTCTTGCCCACACGGGTGCTGCACTCGGCTGATCGTTTTCGAGCGGCCGCTGCATCACACGTTGTGGTCTAAATTTTTGTTTCCGATTATGAATGGTGGGAGTCAGAGACACTCTCTGTCACTATCTGTTTGCGTGTTCACACACTGGACACCAAACAACCCTGAATTATCCGCTGCTTGGAGGAATTTCGCGAGCTCTTGCCCAACAAGGGTGCTGCACTCGGCTGATCGTTTTCGAGCGGTTGCTGCATCACACGTTGTGGTCTAAATTTTTGTTTCCGATTATGAATGGTGGGAGTCAGAGACACTCTCTGTCACTATCTGTTTGCGTGTTCACACACTGGACACCAAACAACCCTGAATTATCCGCTGCTTGGAGGAATTTCGCGAGCTCTTGCCCACACGGGTGCTGCACTCGGCTGATCGTTTTCGAGCGGCTGCTGCATCACACGTTGTGGTCTAAATTTTTGTTTCCGATTATGAATGGTGGGAGTCAGAGACACTCTCTGTCACTATCTGTTTGCGTGTTCACACACTGGACACCAAACAACCGTGAATTATCCGCTGCTTGGAGGAATTTCGCGAGCTCTTGCCCACAAGGGTGCTGCACTCGGCTGATCGTTTTCGAGCGGCTGCTGCATCACACGTTGTGGTCTAA
>NW_914387.1:0-1388 GCF_000209065.1 Trypanosoma cruzi
GACGCGGAACACTATGAAATAGCGGCGTTCTGGAGGGAGAAGGTGCGCCAGTACCCAGTGTTAATATCGTCCGGAGAATTTTCAATGGACGAAGCTCTCCGAAGTGTGCAATAAAATAAATAACAATAGGAACATAGATTGGGAAATTGAAAGTGAACGAGACAGCTTGATTTGTGTTAAAAATATTGTGGGTTTATGTATTTTTGGATGCTTGTGTCTGAGCATGCGGTGCGGGTGCACCAGCCCCGTGCGGTGACAGTATATCGCACAGATTTCAGAACTGTTCAACGCTATCGAACATAACAGTGACAGAAGAAATTAGGGAGGGAAAGGGGTTGTTTGGCTTCTGGTGAAAAGGATTGGGTGGTTTTTATATAGTGTGTTGATTGTGTGGGTACGAGGCTTAATTGGAGAATTGCCCGGTATGAGAGAATCATTGTGGCTGGCGGTGTCACAGTACCACTGCATTGTCCATTTTCTTCTATTGTGTTCGAAGGCTCATCACTAACAGAAGCATCCTTAGGGGATGGACGACGAATGAGTTCTATTGGGGAAACAGTGCGCTCCGTGTGACCGCGTGGACTGAGGCTCCGCTTCATGGATGGGTGAGGATCCGCTTCCGCGTGTGGCTCTTTGGGTGATTGTTCGCTCGCTGTGCGTTGTGTGTTTTCTGCAGGGCTGTGGCCGTATTCCGTTGGCCGTGGGATTGAGCCGGAGGCGGTGGCGGTGTGTCTCTTCTCGTCCATTGGTGGTTGGTTGCTGGCGTTGTGTGCGTTTGTTGTGTGGAGGACCAAATCCTTCCACGCGCGGTCTGGCAGCACTGCAATGGTATGTGTGTGTGTGTGTGTGTGTGAGGGCTGGTGTAGGCGATGGTGCTCCCCGCTGTTCCTTCCGGATTCTCTTGTGTCCCGCTCTTTGCATGGGTGCTCTGCTTTGCTCCCCACGGACGTGTCCGATATATTGCCGCCTTTTTCTTTCTCCACTTGTTGAGCACAGACACACGCTAGGAAGGAAAGCAAACAAACGCTAATCGCCACTGTGAAATTCTAAGACTCTAAAAGGACAAACAGCAGCACACACACACACCGCCCACACACACATATTTACATGCTCTCACGTGTTGCTGCAGTGAAGGCACCCCGCACACACAGTTGTCGCCGCGTGACCGCATCCAGCGGGAGGAGGAGGGAAGGAAGGGGGAAGGGAAGGCCGTTGATCCCTTTTAGGGAACGAAACCGGCGCCCTATAAATGGCAAGAAATGACTGGATGTGAGACGGCAGCCGGCTCGCTTCGTGTTCCCAGCCTTGCTGAGGTGGCCGGCGGTGTGTTTGCCGTTGCTGAAGCTCAGTGCAGTGAAAGGGACGGAGCCTGCGGCCATGCTGCGATT
>NW_914388.1:0-1388 GCF_000209065.1 Trypanosoma cruzi
GTCCCTAAGGTGATAAAGAATGAATGAACCACTGTGTACGAGTACGGGGATGTGTTTTAATTATTTTTTCTTTTTTATTGTTTACCCCTCTCTGCCGCATTGTGTGTATGTGTACACGTGTCTCTTGCAGTTCCTGCATGTGCGCCCACTATTTTTGATTTTAAAAAAGACGAGATGTGTGGGGTAATGCAGTGGCTGCTGGGAGCAAGGAAGCATCGTGCGTAAAGAGCGGATCAGAAGACATGATTTGTTTCCACCACTCTTTGTTTTTGTTATTTTTATTTTTCCTTTCTCTCGGTGTAGGACTGCGTGCGTGTAGGCGGCGTGCCCTTTTTCTCGCCAGCATCTTGTCTTTTTCCCTATTTACGCTGGCGGCAAGCCTGCTGTGGGAGGAAAAGGAAGGTGGGGGATAAACGTGTCATTGTGAATGTGTACAATAAGTCGTTAAAACTGTGCCATTAGAATGGGGAGAGTATTTTTTTTTTTTTTTTTCATTATTTATTTTACGCCGAAACATGTGGGAAGAATGTGCGTCACGATGAGGCCGAGCAGATGATAAAGTGCATTAATTAACTGCTCCGTTTCCTTGACGATTGCTGGATTATTGTTTTTGTAAGTGAGCGCGTGTGTTGAATTTGTGAGTGCGTGTTTTTATTTGTTTTGTTTTGTTTTTGTTTTTTGTTTTTTTCTGTTTTGGGAGCTTCTGAAGAGAATGTCTCGAGGTGCGATGGCTATCTAATTGAATATATATTTCCTGATAAACCGAATATATCCCTGTATGACTCCTTCCCAATTTTGTGATTTTTGGCTGACCGCGACCGAAGGAATCAAGAAACCATTCACGCCTAGATGACACATAAAATATATATATGTGTATTTGTTGTTGTCACAGCCGCAACCGATTCCTGCAGGTTGGTATAAAGAAATGGCAGTGGCCTCCTTCATACGACGACGGAGTGGAGCCGCATCGGCACCCGCATGTTGGGCTTTGTACGCCACCATGGCGATATTCACGTGCAGTTTATTTTTATTGGTGGGCATGGGCCGTCGGTGCAAACAAAAAAGTCTTGGGCCTCATTTCAGGAACCATCGCCGAGTACTGGGAGAACTCGAGCCTTACAGTACTTATTGCGAATCTCCGGGCACCTCAAGTGACAACTTTCGAGACTCAATTGCTCCTTCCCATCGCGTAGAGACGGCCCGGGAGTTGGGGGTCCGGCACTGGCTTATTACGGCCGAAAGAGAGCGGCTGAGCAATGACTGCGCCAACGCCGTCGCGGACGTGCAGAATCGGAATGCTCAGCTTTACTCGCACGTGGAAGAGGCGCATAATGACTTGTCGGCACGCGAATCTCACATTGCGGTGGCCCAGTGGCCTTCTTGCGGGA
>NW_914389.1:0-1388 GCF_000209065.1 Trypanosoma cruzi
CCGCATTGGCAACGTTGGGGACTCTCTGGCGTTTCTCATGCCACACGAGGCAGGACACATCTCATACGTGAGGACCCTTTATCGCAAAAGAGAGAGACAGAGAGCAGGGGCTCTTTACGGGAAATGAGGCGGCAGCAGCAAGTGGTGGAATGATAATGCGAGTCGTCCCTTCCGCCACCCGGTGACGTTGGACCCAAAAGGTGAACCACATGTGGATGCAAAGCACAGCCACTTACGTGTGCACTGTTATTCGATTTGTTATGAAGCGAGATGGAGCCGTCAATGATTTACCTGGTGGAGATGCGAGCTGGAACGGTGAACTCACCCGACTCGCACCGTGTGTGTTCCCATCGTACGTGCGGGCACACGCACACAATGCACAAAATATTACGGTGCCGACGGAGGATCCTCTCTTATTCCCCGCCGGTATTCGCTTGCCGCTTTCTTCTGTGGACATGAAGAAGGGAGAGACACCGGGAGGGGGTCCACTGCGGCTCTCTCTCATTTTGTGTGCAGCGCACAGCGTGCAGCATGATTGGTTCGAAATGCGGTATCTCCCGGTACACCGAAGGGGCACGAGGTGAGAGACTCCTCTTGTCAGCTGTTGGCGCACGTGATTGTGCGTCTGCGGCGGAGTTGGGCCTTTTGCGTGTTTGTGTCTCTTCTGTAGATGTGCGGTGGCGGTGACGGTGGGCGAATGTTTTTGATTGCACTTTTGTGCGTTGCTGTGGTTGATCCCTGCGTGGTGTGCGTGTGGCCCCAACACAAAGTTCTCCGAGGGCACACTTGTTGGCACGATGACCGCAGCGCGTAGCTGTCACTCTGTTCTCTCGAGAGATATGCCGCGACGCCTTCACTAGTGTGTTGCTTCGGGGACAGTGCGCCGGTGGCTGTGCGGTTGCCGGATGGAGGGAGAGGAGCGGGAGGGAAGTGCGTGAACGCGGCGGTCAAGGGTCGCGCTGGGTGTCTCGCCGCGGAGGGCCTTGCCCGCCCAGCCTAGCACTGCTCCTGCCGGACACCCTCGCTCACTCACACTGCAGGATTGTAATCGACGCCACCAGCACGCAGCGAGGCAGTGGATGCCACCACCGCCACGAGTGAGACCCGAAGAGAACATGTCTGCTGTTACGTTCCGAGGGGACACGACGCGTGGCACAGCGGCGTGCCCAAAACCTTCTCGCGGAGCCCGCACACGACACCGGCCACTGGCCGCGGAGTGTTTGCGTCCTGAAGGACGCTGCGGTGGAGTCTCTCCCTCCCTCCAGGCGGACGGACGCCTGATTTTCCCTTTGTTCTTACTCAGGCGGATGGCTGCGCGATGACACCACAACGAGGCAGTTGCTTTTACCATGGAGGGGTAATGTCTGCAGGGTTACGCATTGGGAATA
>NW_914390.1:0-1389 GCF_000209065.1 Trypanosoma cruzi
TGGGAGGAATCATCCCAAGACATGTCGTGGGAGATTATTTACGTCCAACAGGCAGACAGCACGCCGATGAACAACTGGCAGAGATGTGATGTTGTCAATTCCAATAATGTGAGCGACGCGGAACACTATGAAATAGCGGCGTTCTGGAGGGAGAAGGTGCGCCAGTACCCAGTGTTAATATCGTCCGGAGAATTTTCAATGGACGAAGCTCTCCGAAGTGTGCAATAAAATAAATAACAATAGGAACATAGATTGGGAAATTGAAAGTGAACGAGACAGCTTGATTTGTGTTAAAAATATTGTGGGTTTATGTATTTTTGGATGCTTGTGTCTGAGCATGCGGTGCGGGTGCACCAGCCCCGTGCGGTGACAGTATATCGCACAGATTTCAGAACTGTTCAACGCTATCGAACATAACAGTGACAGAAGAAATTAGGGAGGGAAAGGGGTTGTTTGGCTTCTGGTGAAAAGGATTGGGTGGTTTTTATATAGTGTGTTGATTGTGTGGGTACGAGGCTTAATTGGAGAATTGCCCGGTATGAGAGAATCATTGTGGCTGGCGGTGTCACAGTACCACTGCATTGTCCATTTTCTTCTATTGTGTTCGAAGGCTCATCACTAACAGAAGCATCCTTAGGGGATGGACGACGAATGAGTTCTATTGGGGAAACAGTGCGCTCCGTGTGACCGCGTGGACTGAGGCGCCGCTTCATGGATGGGTGAGGATCCGCTTCCGCGTGTGGCTCTTTGGGTGATTGTTCGCTCGCTGTGCGTTGTGTGCCGGCTGCGGGGCTGTGGCCGTATCCCGTTGGCCGTGGGATTGAGCCGGAGGCGGTGGCGGTGTGTCTCTTTTTCTTGCCCATTGTGGGTGACTGCTGGCGGTGCGCGCGTTTGTTGTGTGGAGGACCAAATCCTTCCACGCGCGGTCTGGCAGCACTTCAATGGTATGTGTGTGTGTGTGTGAGGGCTGGTGTAGGCGATGGTGCTCCCCGCTGTTCCTTCCGGATTCTCTTGTGTCCCGCTCTTTGCATGGGTGCTCTGCTTTGCTCCCCACGGACGTGTCCGATATATTGCCGCCTTTTTCTTTCTCCACTTGTTGAGCACAGACACACGCTAGGAAGGAAAGCAAACAAACGCTAATCGCCACTGTGAAATTCTAAGACTCTAAAAGGACAAACAGCAGCACACACACACACCGCCCACACACACATATTTACATGCTCTCACGTGTTGCTGCAGTGAAGGCACCCCGCACACACAGTTGTCGCCGCGTGACCGCATCCAGCGGAAGGAGGAGGGAAGGAAGGGGGAAGGGAAGGCCGTTGATCCCTTTTAGGGAACGAAACCGGCGCCCTATAAATGGCAAGAAATGACTGGATGTGAGACGGC
>NW_914391.1:0-1389 GCF_000209065.1 Trypanosoma cruzi
TTTGTTTTGAATTATGAATGGCGGGAGTCAGAGACACTCTCTTTCAATGTATGTTTGCGTGTTCACACACTGGACACCAAACAACCCTGAACTATCCGCTGCTTGGAGGAATTTCGCGAGCTCTTGCCCACAATGGTGCTGCACTCGGCGGATCGTTTTCGAGCGGCTGCTGCACCACACGCTGTGGTCTAAATTTTTGTTTTGAATTATGAATGGCGGGAGTCAGAGGCACTCTCTTTCAATGTATGTTTGCGTGTGCACACACTGGACACCAAACAACCCTGAACTATCCGCTGCTTGGAGGAATTTCGCGAGCTCTTGCCCACAATGGTGCTGCACTCGGCGGATCGTTTTCGAGCGGCTGCTGCACCACACGCTGTGGTCTAAATTTTTGTTTTGAATTATGAATGGCGGGAGTCAGAGGCACTCTCTTTCAATGTATGTTTGCGTGTTCACACACTGGACACCAAACAACCCTGAATTATCCGCTGCTTGGAGGAATTTCGCGAGCTCTTGCCCACAATGGTGCTGCACTCGGCGGATCGTTTTCGAGCGGCTGCTGCACCACACGCTGTGGTCTAAATTTTTGTTTTGAATTATGAATGGCGGGAGTCAGAGACACTCTCTTTCAATGTATGTTTGCGTGTTCACACACTGGACACCAAACAACCCTGAACTATCCGCTGCTTGGAGGAATTTCGCGAGCTCCTGCCCACAAGGGTGCTGCACTCGGCGGATCGTTTTCGAGCGGCTGCTGCACCACACGCTGTGGTCTAAATTTTTGTTTTGAATTATGAATGGCGGGAGTCAGAGACACTCTCTTTCAATATATGTTTGCGTGTTCACACACTGGACACCAAACAACCCTGAACTATCCGCTGCTTGGAGGAATTTCGCGAGCTCCTGCCCACAATGGTGCTGCAGTCGGCGGATCGTTTTCGAGCGGCTGCTGCACCACACGTTGTGGTCTATGTTTTTGTTTCGAATTATGAATGGCGGGAGTCAGAGGCACTCTCTTTCAATGTATGTTTGCGTGTTCACACACTGGACACCAAACAACCCGGAACTATCCGCTGCTTGGAGGAATTTCGCGAGCTCTTGCCCACAATGGTGCTGCAGTCGGCGGATCGTTTTCGAGCGGCTGCTGCACCACACGTTGTGGTCTATGTTTTTGTTTCGAATTATGAATGGCGGGAGTCAGAGGCACTCTCTTTCAATGTATGTTTGCGTGTGCACACACTGGACACCAAACAACCCTGAACTATCCGCTGCTTGGAGGAATTTCGCGAGCTCCTGCCACAAGGGTGCTGCACTCGGCGGATCGTTTTCGAGCGGCTGCTGCACCACACGCTGTGGTCTAAATTTTTGTTTTGAATTATGAATGGCGGG
>NW_914392.1:0-1389 GCF_000209065.1 Trypanosoma cruzi
TATATTGTCGAACGCGTCCTGCCCTCGTATCCTCACGAACCGCAAAGCTCGGCTGGGAGTCCGCCCTCGCCGTCATTGACGCCACTGACCAATCCAAAATTATGCTCCCGTCCGGCTCCAGCGTGAAATTGTTGGGAGTTAAGGCTGCAATCTCGGAACGACAGCTCGCCGTTATCCACGCAGGTCAAAAAACAACGCGTTCCTTCCAATCAGTCCGGCTGTGGATATATCCATCCACCCATTCCCTTGTCAAGGGGCGCGCCTGTTTCCTCTCCAATCGCGCCGCAACCCCTTGTAACCCCAGAATCACCATGTCCAGCGGGGTCCGATCCATTTGCAACACGGACCGCAGCATCCTTGCGTGCCGCACTCTGGACTATGGCGCCGCATCTAATATTGCCGCCAAAAGGGCGCGCAGCCCTCCTCGTTGATCGGCTGTTCGTGCGTGCGGCATAAGGTTGTGAATTGCCCCGCCAGAGGCCTTCTCTGCTACCACACTGACAGCGCACACATTTCTCGAGCCACCTCGTTTGCTTTCCTCATATAACTGGCCCAAAGCGGGGATTTCGGTGCTTCGTCGTACCACGGTCGAGCGTCGTTAGCGGATAAGCTCCATTGCCCTTCCCGACGATTGCGTCGGGCAATTTGAAAGATCGGGTGGAGCATCGATGGCGCGGTGCGCTGCCTGTGAGGATTGGTGGGAGGTGGCGGATTGGATGGGGTGGAGGAGCTCAAATTCTTTCACCTCGTAGGTAATATATATATATATATATATATATATATATATATCCCATCCGAACAGAGTGAACCGGCCACGATTGCGGTTATCGGATGATATGCGCTTACTTGGCGGTAAACTTTGAGGATGTAGTGAACCCACCCTTATTCCATTCATCCCCTCTCATTCCCGCCCTGCTTGGTTTCTACTATTGAAAAACACCAGATCCGGCCAGCCGCCCAGGTGAACATTCCCTCATGGAATTGCTGTTGGCGCGGGGCGGACAGCATCGACCAGCGCCCGGACCAGCCGCGCATTACTGGTGCACATCGCGGCACCATGGGGTTTTGGTGGCGCGCGTTGCGGTTCCGTCAGCAGCGCCATCCGCACCATGTTGCTGCCGAGCGGGGGTGTGGAACGCCGCCGGCCCCACTCTGGCGAAGCTTCTGGCGCTGAGCATGAAGCGGGATGACGAGAATGCGTTGCATTGTGTGATGGGTGGGACGGCGACGCCCCGCATCCTGAAGCCACTGGCCTCAGCCTGCCGGGTTTCCGGCACCACGGGGCCGCTTGCACCTGTCGAGGCAGCGGTGCGTCCGCTCTCGTACGTGAGGGGCTGCGGGCGGAAGCGGGACCGGTCCTCGCCGCCGGCATTGGGGTGGCGCAAGCGG
>NW_914393.1:0-1389 GCF_000209065.1 Trypanosoma cruzi
TCCGCTGCTTGGAGGAATTTCGCGAGATCCTGCCCACAACGGTGCTGCACTCGGCGGATCGTTTTCGAGCGGCTGCTGCACCACACGCTGTGGTCTAAATTTTTGTTTCGAATTATGAATGGTGGTGGTCAGAGGCACTCTCTTTCAATGTCTGTTTGCGTGTTCACACACTGAACGCCAAACAACCCGGAACTATCCGCTGCTTGGAGGAATTTCGCGAGCTCCTGCCCACAACGGTGCTGCACTCGGCGGATCGTTTTCGAGCGGCTGCTGCACCACACGCTGTGGTCTAAATTTTTGTTTCGAATTATGAATGGTGGTGGTCAGAGACACTCTCTTTCAATGTCTGTTTGCGTGTTCACACACTGAACGCCAAACAACCCGGAACTATCCGCTGCTTGGAGGAATTTCGCGAGATCCTGCCCACAACGGTGCTGCACTCGGCGGATCGTTTTCGAGCGGCTGCTGCACCGCACGCTGTGGTCTAAATTTTTGTTTCGAATTATGAATGGTGGTGGTCAGAGACACTCTCTTTCCATGTCTGTTTGCGTGTTCACACACTGAACGCCAAACAACCCGGAACTATCCGCTGCTTGGAGGAATTTCGCGAGATCCTGCCCACAACGGTGCTGCACTCGGCGGATCGTTTTCGAGCGGCTGCTGCACCGCACGCTGTGGTCTAAATTTTGTTTCGAATTATGAATGGTGGTGGTCAGAGACACTCTCTTTCAATGTCTGTTTGCGTGTTCACACACTGAACGCCAAACAACCCGGAACTATCCGCTGCTTGGAGGAATTTCGCGAGATCCTGCCCACAACGGTGCTGCACTCGGCGGATCGTTTTCGAGCGGCTGCTGCACCGCACGCTGTGGTCTAAATTTTTGTTTCGAATTATGAATGGTGGTGGTCAGAGACACTCTCTTTCAATGTCTGTTTGCGTGTTCACACACTGAACGCCAAACAACCCGGAACTATCCGCTGCTTGGAGGAATTTCGCGAGATCCTGCCCACAACGGTGCTGCACTCGGCGGATCGTTTTCGAGCGGCTGCTGCACCACACGCTGTGGTCTAAATTTTTGTTTCGAATTATGAATGGTGGTGGTCAGAGACACTCTCTTTCAATGTCTGTTTGCGTGTTCACACACTGAACGCCAAACAACCCGGAACTATCCGCTGCTTGGAGGAATTTCGCGAGATCCTGCCCACAACGGTGCTGCACTCGGCGGATCGTTTTCGAGCGGCTGCTGCACCGCACGTTGTGGTCTAAATTTTTGTTTCGAATTATGAATGGTGGTGGTCAGAGACACTCTCTTTCAATGTCTGTTTGCGTGTTCACACACTGAACGCCAAACAACCCGGAACTATCCGCTGCTTGGAGGAATTTCGCGA
>NW_914394.1:0-1389 GCF_000209065.1 Trypanosoma cruzi
CAACCCCGGAACTATCGGCTGCTTGAGGAATTTCGCGAGATCTTGCCCACAGGGGTGCTGCACTCGCCGGATCGTTTTCGAGCGGCCGCTGCACCGCACGTTGTGGTCTAAATTTTTGTTTCGAATTATGAATGGTGGTGTTCAGAGACACTCTCTTTCACTATCTGTTTGTGTGTTCACACACTGGACGCCAAACAACCCTGAACCATCCGCTGCTTGGAGGAATTTCGCGAGATCTTGCCCACAAGGGTGCTGCACTCGCCGGATCGTTTTCGAGCGGCCGCTGCACCGCACGTTGTGGTCTAAATTTTTGTTTCGAATTATGAATGGTGGTGGTCAGAGGCACTCTCTTTCAATGTCTGTTTGCGTGTTCACACACTGGACGCCAAACAACCCTGAACTATCCGCTGCTTGGAGGAATTTCGCGAGATCTTGCCCACAAGGGTGCTGCAGTCGGCGGATCGTTTTCGAGTGGCTGCTGCACCGCACGTTGTGGTCTAAATTTTTGTTTCGAATTATGAATGGTGGTGGTCAGAGACACTCTCTTTCACTATCTGTTTGTATGTTCACACACTGGACGCCAAACAACCCTGAACCATCCGCTGCTTGGAGGAATTTCGCGAGATCTTGCCCACAAGGGTGCTGCACTCGCCGGATCGTTTTCGAGCGGCCGCTGCACCGCACGTTGTGGTCTAAATTTTTGTTTCGAATTATGAATGGTGGTGGTCAGAGGCACTCTCTTTCAATGTCTGTTTGCGTGTTCACACACTGGACGCCAAACAACCCTGAACTATCCGCTGCTTGGAGGAATTTCGCGAGATCTTGCCCACAAGGGTGCTGCAGTCGGATAATCGTTTTCGAGTGGCTGCTGCACCACACGTTGTGGTCTAAATTTTTGTTTCGAATTATGAATGGTGGTGGTCAGAGACACTCTCTTTCACTATCTGTTTGTGTGTTCACACACTGGACGCCAAACAACCCTGAACCATCCGCTGCTTGGAGGAATTTCGCGAGATCTTGCCCACAAGGGTGCTGCACTCGGATGATCGTTTTCGAGTGGCTGCTGCACCACACGTTGTGGTCTAAATTTTTGTTTCGAATTATGAATGGTGGTGGTCAGAGACACTCTCTTTCACTATCTGTTTGTGTGTTCACACACTGGACGCCAAACAACCCTGAACTATCCGCTGCTTGGAGGAATTTCGCGAGATCTTGCCCACAAGGGTGCTGCACTCGGCGGATCGTTTTCGAGCGGCTGCTGCACCGCACGTTGTGGTCTAAATTTTTGTTTCGAATTATGAATGGTGGTGGTCAGAGACACTCTCTTTCACTGTCTGTTTGCGTGTTCACACACTGGACGCCAAACAACCCTGAACCATCCGCTGCTTG
>NW_914395.1:0-1389 GCF_000209065.1 Trypanosoma cruzi
GCGGCTGGTGGCAGCCTGACGCAGAACGACATCCGCGGCGGTGGGAGCGCCGTCCCGACGCTGCTGATGGTGGCGCTGCCGCCGCCGTTCCGCTGGGCAAGCGACCCGCAGCTCGGCACGCACCTGAGCTTCGTGCCGGTGTCGACGGCGCAGCCGAGCGGGTTCGGCGGTCCGTGGGGAGCGATGCTGCGCAACGCGACGTGGGTGCGCAACGCGACGAATCCGTCCACCGTCCTGGAGCTGGCTGTGCCCGTGCACCGCGGTTACTTCATTGTTGCCGACGAGACGATAGTGATTCGCTGCGACGCTGCGGCTGTGTCCGGCGGCTGCAAGGGTGTGCTGCTTGGGTCTTTCACGATCATGTCCGACACGCTGCCCGCTGCCAGCGCCCTCTCGGCGATCACCGGCGTTGTTGCGGGTGCGACGGCTGTTGCCGTGGTGGTGACCGGCGGGCTGGGCTCCATCCTGGAGATGCAGGCACTCGGCGTGTTCGCGAGGATGCCATGCGCCTCGGCGCAGGAGCGTGCGAGCACCGTTGCACTGCCGTACTTCCTGTCGGTGTTTGCTGCCCGTGACCCGCTGTGGATGGTGGTGGGCAACGCGCTGCTCGCCGCTGTGTTCGGGTGCGTGCACTGCGGTGTGACGGCGGCCTTCCAGCGGTGGCGCGGTGCGGACGCGGCGAGTGCGTGGGCGGCGATGCGCTTCCCGAGCCTGACGTACGTTGTGGCGCACGCGATGCACCTCGGCATTTTCTTCGGCTCCGTGCTCGCACTGGCGATGCCCGGCGCCCGCGTGCAGCACCGCGTGATTGGTGTCGTTGGCGTGCTGTACGGTGTGGCGTTCCCTGCTGGCGTGTGCTACTTGATTGCCCGCCACACGGGCGCGAGCTTCGAGAGGTACTGGCAGTTTTCGAGGAAGCCACTGCACGAGCGCCTGCTGTACCCCGTCGGGTATTGGCACCCCGCGGCGCAGCAGCGGATGTACGGCGGCATGCTGACGACCATGAGGGGCAGCCACGTGTACTGGTGCGTGTTCCAGCTGTCGGTGCTGTGTGTGGTGTGCCTGATTGCGGCTGTGCACCCGCCCGTGGGAGGCTGCCATGTCCAGTACTTCTGCATGGCGGCTGTGCTGCTTGCGGGTGCGGGCGTGGTTGCCTTCACGAACATGATGCGCTCGGCCTTCCTGACGGCGATGCAGACTGCGAGCTTTGTGCTCCTTGCGGCGCTGTGCGTGGTCAGCGCGGCCAACCATCTTGCGCCGAGCGACGGCGGTGCGAGGGCGTACGCGGCGATTGTGCTGCTGCTGACCACTGTGCTGCTTTCGATCACTGTGTACAGCGTCGTAGTGTGGTACATGGAGGACCGCCACTGGCAGGAGCTGCGCGAGCCG
>NW_914396.1:0-1389 GCF_000209065.1 Trypanosoma cruzi
CCGACCCGCACCGTGGCCGAGAGACGGCAGCTCTTGTTGGCACCCGGCAACAAGGCATCGTTTGTTGCTTCTTTTGTCCGCAGCAAAAAGTGGGCCAAAGTCCCTCAACACGCTCGCCGCCCTCCCCCTCCGTGTGTCCTCCGTGTGTGTGTGTGTGTATTTCCTCCACGCACGTTGGGCGCGCAGACCGGCACCACAAACTCCAGTACTCTCGCTGTTGCCGGGCGAGAGAGAACTGAGGACGGACGTACACGGCAAAAGACAAAAAGAGCGCCATAAACCACGGCGCAACAACAAACGCACATTCATTTCTACCGCAGTCAAATACACGCGCACACGCACGCAAATGCCGTTTCGCTCTATTTTCCCTTTTTCGTTTTAACCCTTGTCCAGCCCCTGACCTTCGCTTACATTCATTACCGCCTTTTGCCAGCCGTGCGGCCTCGTCCCAAGCGGCCTAAATAAAGGCGCCCCGCCACGTACAAAACAAGACAAACAGCGCGGGTGAGGTACATGGTCAAATAATTCCCCACCCGGGAGTGGGGCAATAAAAAAGAAAAAAAGGACAAAACAACAAGGCAGAAATGTGGACGTGCGGGCAGCACAGAAAAAGCAAACACAAAGGAAAAATAGATGCCACAATGCCAGAACCAAACCACATATGAAAAAAGTGGGCCAACTCCACACACTGGGAGCCACACCACCGGCACTGACCGCAGCCGCACCGTGGGACGCTCCGCTCACAAGTAAACCACACGAACTCACAAGAATACATCCCCAGCGGCTCCCAACCGCAAGCACCCACCGCGAGGTGAGGGCTCTGGAGTGGGAAAGCCGAAGCAAGAAACGCACACAAACAAAAAAAAAACACGTTGAATCCCCTCCATCTCCCAATCGCACAATTAACAAAATAAAATGTATCAAAAACACAGACTCACATACATCGTTCATTGGCGGCCCAGCACACACACGCACCTCCTCATCACGTGCCCCCAGCAGAAGCACACACGCAGCACAACGCAACGGGCGCCCACTGGCTCCACAACCACCTCCCGCACGCGGGTCGAGTGCAGGGAGTGACACGCTCCACGGGGGCACGGGGCAGTCAATGACACATTCCACGTCGTTCGGCCACGGAGCGCACAGGGCACAAACCGGAATGCGGCAACCAATCAAGCAATACATTGGGATTCAACAAGTACAGAAAACAAATCATTTCCTTCATTTGTCAATCGCACGACGGGTATATCACTTCCTCCGAGTACCAGTCCACACGGGCGACAGGCGATGTGTCGTTGCCGAAGCGCGCCATCAGCGCAGCGTAGTCGTCCTCCCGCACGTGATGGACACACATCGAGGTCGGCACCACCTGCGAGTGCCCCGTGTCAT
>NW_914397.1:0-1389 GCF_000209065.1 Trypanosoma cruzi
CCGACCGGAGCTGTGCGGAGTGGCAGCTCTGCATTTACTCCGCTACCCGGCTCTGCAGGCACCCAGAAAAAAGCATGGAGCGGACATTGGAGAAGTGGGGAAGTCGTGCTCCACGGAAATATTGGTGTGTCTCCACTTTGAAGTGGAAAGGTCTCTGCCCCAGCAGTACCTCCGCGCGGCGAGAAGGCATGAGGCCCCTCGCAGATGCGGCAGGCCGTATTTGCTCCTGGCAGGCTGCCCTCTTCTCCCTTTCCTCATTTATAGCGTCCATGCTTGGTTGGTTCTGTGATTTGTTGTTTTATTGATTATTGGCGGCAACGGATTATCGAGCCACCGCGCTATTCCCGGGGCGGGTG
Source organism: Trypanosoma cruzi (assembly GCF_000209065.1). NCBI lineage: Eukaryota > Euglenozoa > Kinetoplastea > Trypanosomatida > Trypanosomatidae > Trypanosoma > Trypanosoma cruzi. The sequence continues at coordinate 357 of NW_914397.1, forward strand.
CGTAGCGGTGGTGTGTGCTTCACGGCCTCCGCTGCGGCTCCCACTTCTGGTGCCGGGCTCTCTTTTAAATCTCTGATCGTTGGGCGGACGTGGTTTGCGATGGTGGCTGGCGTGTGGGCCTTCGTATTTATTTTAGAAGACACGAGGAATAGTAACAGTACATATATATATATATCAAAAGCGCTGAATAGATATTAATACCGATATCTACATACCTATCTATATACATATGCAGTTTATAAAATAGCAATTCAATAAGCCAAGAAACCAAGCGATCCGTCAATTGTAGGGGAGAGAAGGGATATATCCATATCTACACACATGCATCAATGAATAAGAATAAAGTATCGTTTTTATACTCATATCCTTATCGATACATCTATACAATGATCGACGCTTATTTTCATATATATACCCCTCCATATAATTTTTTCCATTGTTTTTTCTTATTTGTGGCATTTTGCTTCCGTTATGTTACGTATTCTTCTCCCGTGAGTTCATTATTACTCTTTTAGGGCGCATAGGCATTCCGTCCCGCAGACAAGGTTTCATACGCACTGAAACACCCCATCGGACAAAAGTCGCAGGGGGTTTGCGAAGCCCATCTCAATTGAATGATGATTGCCATCTTCTTTGATTTCCTGAGGAGCTGCGAAGTGTAATTGCGTTGTCCTTGACGCTCAACACAATGACAACTTTCAACGAACAGTTTGCAGGCTCATTGTGCAGTTTTCTTGAGGTGTAGTCCACACCCGTATTTTGGGAGTGAATGCACGGTGTACCTGTAGGGGATGCTGAGGGTGGCGTCAGCGAGGCATGGGATAACATGTAGTCAGGGGCAAGTGCCTGGCGTTGGCCAGAGGAGGTCCTGTGCCGACGGCATCATTGATTGATGGCCAGTGATTTTGGGGCTGGGAGCTTCTTTGCTTTGAGGAATTGAGCGACGCTGGCTGACCAGGTGCCACTCGCTATCTAATCTTTCCTGGATGGGGCTTAAGAGACGATGCGGGCGCATGCAGAGGGAGATAAGGAA
>NW_914398.1:0-1389 GCF_000209065.1 Trypanosoma cruzi
CGTGCTTGGGGACTGACGGTAGGTTGAGTTGGCGTCCCTCCGGCGAGAAGGATTGGCGAAGGTGTGCGAAGAAGCCTGGAGAATACGAGAGCGTCACGGATGACTGCGCACGGCTGTGCGATGACGCTGGAGAATTCTACACGTCGAATATCACCGGGCGTTGCCCTCCTGAGGGTGCTGGGAAGGATTTTGCCCTCACGATGCGATTTGCGACGTACGGGAATATACAAAACTGCACTTCGGCGCCGGCAGAAAATCGTCCTCAGTTGGGCGCTGGCGATGCGCAACCAGGCCAGTCGCAACCACAGGCCGGAGCCGCGGCTGCACCGAAAACAGCGGGTGATGATGACCTGAGACGGAGCGGCGTTAGCGGTCCGCCGGGAAAGGCAGCCGCGACACCACAGAATAAGCCGCCTGACCACACAGACAAGGTCAGGGTTCCTTCAAGGCCGAGCGAAAACGCCGCCGCCACTGCGTGGGTGCGCATGCCCCTGCTGCTGCTCCTCACCGTCCTTGTCTGTGCCGCTGTGCGGTGATTAGGATTAGTCATACACGTCCTTGCGGGGACGGCTCGTAGTGTATGTGTGTTTCTTTTTTTTTCTTTTGCTTTTGCTTTGTCACCCCACGCACATCCTCATGGGTGACGCACCCTCCCCCTCCTGTTTGCTTCTGTTACCCACACGCGGTGCCGGCCTCGTGAGTGCGCGTCTCATGGATCAGTCCAATGAGAGACGGGGCCGAGGGCACCATGAACCACAAGTGTGATGTGCGGATGTGAGTGTGACCATATAATCAATCAATCTTTGTTGTTGTTGTTCGGGCAAAGATGATAGATACACGCGGCCAAATAACAAAGGATATTTTTTGAGTTTTTATTTTGTTTGCTTTTTTGTGTTTCGTGTGGGGCCTTCATTCTTTCTGTTTTCTTTGCCTTTTTCTGATGCTTTGGCCCTCTCGCAGCTGGTTGGGCTCCTGTGCCGCAGCCTCCGCCCCGTCTGTGGCCCAGCTGTCGAACTCCTCTTATGGATTTGTGCTGGCATGCCTTTCATTTTTTTAAATTTTTGCTTTGGGTGCGGATAGCAAGACATAGGCACAAATGCACTGTTAGGACGCTGCGGCGGCACCGCTCCCCTCGACGATGCCGGTGCTGCGTGCGGCTGCTGTCTCCCTCCGCGGCCCTGGGGAGGGGGAGATGGGGGCCACGGAGAGACTGCACTGCGGTCTCCCCCCTCCCCTGCGTGTGCGTGGGGCGCGGCGTGGGTGCCCCGTCATGGGTGGCTGGGGGTCTGCTTCGGCGTTGGACTGGTGGTGCGGGTGCTTGCCCGGACGCGTTGTGCTGGCTGCTGGTGTGTGGCCATATGCGGGGCGGCGAGAATGAACTGGAGGAGA
>NW_914401.1:0-1390 GCF_000209065.1 Trypanosoma cruzi
AGCGGTGACGACTGTACACGGCTATGCGATGAGGCTTGGGACATCTACGCCGATTCGGAAATTATTGAAATGTGCATTTTTGGCAGTGATCCGAATAATGCTGCGTTCCAGATGAAATTTGAGACGCACGGGGATCTAAAAAACTGCAGTTTGGGGGAGGCACCGAACATTGATAGGGTGACCGCAGAGGGTGTTCGCCAGGCAGAGAGCGGCGTCGAAGGTTCGCCGGGGGACTCAGCTGAGGCACCAAGGAATAAATTGCCTGACCCAACAGCCAAACGCCGCCCTGATCCAACGACGAGCGAAACCGTCACCGCCAGCCCGCTGACATCCACAGAAGGGGCAATTCAAAGCCGACAACGTGAAGACGAGAGTGTCGTGACTAAAGGAGTTCATGGAGGAGGAGAATAACCGGGGAACTTGCAGGACGCAACGCCACCCAGTGGTGACGCGAACCAACACGTGGCATCAGCACCCGAAGCTTCCAGTCATTCGCCCTCTTCTCCATCCAGCGACGACGCAGCCCAGGAAACTTCCCACAATGATAATGCGCCCCAACCGATCACAGACGGAGGCACAAACGGTACCGCCACTGGGATGCAGGGTCCCGGCGGTGCTGACAGCAGCGACGCCACCACTGTGTGGGTGCGCACGCCTCTGCTGCTGCTGCTCGTCACCGCCCTTGTCTGTGCTGCTGTGCGGTGATTAGGATTAGTCATGCATGTCCTTGCGGGGACGGCTCGTACTGTGTGTGTGTTTCCTTTTTTTCCTCTTTCTTGCTTTGTCACCCACACGCGGTGCCGGCCTCACTGCTGCGCGTCCCACGGACTGCACGAACGAGGATTGGAGGAAGAGGTCGGATGCCGCATGAAATGTGAGGAATGTTGTGTGGGGTAGTGGAATAATGCGATCCTTTTATTATTATTATTACATTTTTCGTTTGTGCAGGTAATATGTGTGCGCACCCGATCGTCTTTGGCTGCATGGCATATGAAATTCCTGCCGAATCAATTTTCTCTTTTTTCCTTTTTTGCTTTCCGTGAGTCCTGCAGAAGTCTCACCCTTTTTTTCGTTTCATTTTTTTCTGTTTTTTTTTTGTTGTTGTTGGTAATTCCCTGCGGATATGTTTTTGTCCCTGCCGTGTTGACTGTTACTTTGTGTCTTCTTGTCCCGTTTCCCGCCGCTGTCGGCTGTGCTTATGGCATGTCCCCATTCCCTCTGCTTTCTTTCCTGCTAGAGGCACCGATGGTCCGCGACGACGATTGTTTGCGCTCCCCTCTGCGATGGCACGAGGGTGACTGGGCGCCGGCCTGCTGAGCGCACTCGGAGGGGAGCGGACGGTGCGCGCGGTGCTCCGTTTGTGAGTTTGGGACGCCACCCACCGCCCCGT
>NW_914402.1:0-1390 GCF_000209065.1 Trypanosoma cruzi
ACTCACCATCAACGTGCACAGAGGCCTTGTTGCCCTGCAGCATGAGTACCATTTGGCATTCTTCCTTCGGCTCCCAAGTGCTGTTCCGTGTTGTTGTCTTGCCTTCGCACACCGTCTCCCCACTTCTTGTTGTGGCTGTACGACAGTCCCACGGTACGATTGGACGCAGTGTCCGCCAACGTCGCAGTCAGTGGAGAAGTGTTCCCACTCGGAGCCTATTCGACGGTCACCGACGCCACAAGTGTGAAGTCGTGGCTCAAGAATACATGACGCACTTTATCACCCCGAGCATTCACAGGCCATATTGCCCTGGACTCAAGTCCCGTCACCTGTAACCCATCGTTGTCCCTCACTGCATTCATTCACCGTTGCATGCAGGCAAAGGTACTCGTCGTTTCACTTGTCATCACTGGCCGCATCGGACAAAACTGCCACCAGACCCGCCGTGGGTGTAGACACGCTGGAGAGGAAAATGTCCTTTTGTAACCAATTACTGAGGACGGAATAGATTGTACTCAGTTCCTCCGTCAGGCAAGAAAGTGAAATGGCACGGCATTCACCGTTGCCCCTCCGTTGTAAAAGATGCAAATTGCAATCCGAGTGCAGCAGGGTGCTGGCGAGCATCCAATTCGCAGAATTGTCCACGGCAACCCGTCCAACAGAAAACGTGCGGTTGTTGTCCGTGACCCAAAGGCAGAGCGCATTGGCCCTTTTCTTCCCCGAGGCGTGCCCTCCCTGAGTGCACAGCATGACCTTCCTTCCCTCAATGGTCGCGGCCATGAGGGCATCCACATGCAGGCTTTCCTTCTGAGAGACTCCTGATCGTGCGTTGACCCACACGCCTGAGAGTGTCCAGATGGCCTCCGTCCATGTTGTCCCCATGTCACGCGACTCGCACACCCTCTTGCCATTGTCGCAGTCAGCAACCATGTGAAGCGATTCCTCCCACTCGGTGACGCGGGGTTAAGGCATTCCGCAGAGGAAATGCCCTCAGAGAGCGCCCAGGCACTGCCGCTGTCCGTCGAGCAAATAACCATGGAGCAAACGTCTTCTGCCTCATCCTTCGCCATCAGAGGAGACACAAGCGTGCCATCCTCCATCACAACACCTGCGCTACCAGAAGCAATGAACTCCGTCCATTCACCTTCGTGAGAAGCAGAAGGGATCAGTTTCGAGAGTGGTTTGGGGTCGCCCCATTCGATCCGTCCACTCTGCTTGCCACCCGTGGGATTCGTAGCATCACCCACAACCAGTTTCAGCTCCAAGCAGGCCTCTCTCCAACACTCAACTTCGTAGGACGCATCAGAGCCTCCCGCAAGAGTAAACACTCCGTTGCCCTTTCGTGATTTGTTGTGGGGCGGAGCACAACACCCAAACTCTCCTCTCCCTT
>NW_914403.1:0-1390 GCF_000209065.1 Trypanosoma cruzi
GGAGGTGCGAGATGGCAAAGGCATGAAGGGATGTAAACGTGGTTTCCCATAATTGCCCTGAGACGTCTGGGGAAAAGCCTGCCGCCTCTCGTCCGCCGGGCTTCGTTGGGCCGTGCGTAACGGCGCGCCGCCCGCAATCAAACGCTGCGTTCGATATGTTTGTGTGGCAAAGCCGGATTCGGCCATATTATGATGCGTGTCAGATCCATCAGTCGGATCCCTCCGAGAGGTGGGTGCTTCCTCCCAGCCCGTCCTCTCCGCCTCCCGTGCGGCTTGCTGCGCTTCGATTGCATTAACGCGCGCCTCTCGTTCATGGAGTTGTGCATTGGCCAATCCCAATTGGTATTCGCGTTCCTGTAGTTGGGCGCGTTTAGCCTCCACCTGCTGTTTACGTCCGGCGAGTGCGTATTCCCTTTCTGCAAGAAGGCCGCCGGCCGACAAGAACGAAGCGTTCCCAGGAATATGACGATCTGACTGCGTCCGCCCCGTTCCAACGCACGCCCTGTGGGCTCGAGGCTCAAACGCGGGCGGGACTACTACCCCACACGCGAGCACACAAACGCTTCCGAAACAGAGCCGCAGCCGGCACCAGAGGCCACAGCACTCCATGAATTCCCTTGATGTGGCGGGCAGGCGGTCAACGCCGGCGTCTTGGCCACCCACATCCGCCACAAGCGCCGCCCAACTGTAAGAACGCCACGGCGACAAAAATAGAGACCAAACACCCACGCGCCGTAAGGCCTGAAACGCAGCAGGGAGAAAAACAAATCCACACAGAGAATTCGCCTTCGAGGAAGGCCCCCTCCTCCGCGCAGGAGGCGGACGCCACCGAGGGACGCCGCGCCATTTGCCCAAAATAACACGCACACGCCCATTCATCAACGCCACTCGGTTGCCGATTCCAGGACGGCAGGGGGCCAGGTTACCGGGAAAACGTACGTCGCCCGCCGACAACGCCCCGATAGGACCACCACCGGCCGATTTCCGCCGTCCAGCATGCGACTTTCAGCGCCAAAGCGATGACGGACTGACCCGCCACCGCGCGGCAAGGCAGGCCACAGGCATCGACCTGACATCGCGGAAACTATCCGAAATGAAGTTTGCAAAGAGACGTGTCCGCATCTACTCCGCTGCCAGGCCCTGCAGGCGCCTGGAAAAAATCATGGAGCGAACGCTTGGTAGGTGAGGAATCTGTGCCCCACGAAAATACTGGCGCAGCTGCTCCTCAAGGTGGAAAGACCCCGCCGCCAACAGCACCTCTGCGCGACAAGAAGAAACGGGGCTCCTCGCGGATCCCGCATAACGCCAACGCTCCTGGCAGGTGGCTTTTCTCCTCCTTTTGTTATTTATAGATTGTTTTAATGATTTGTTGATTTGTTGCTTTACGATT
>NW_914404.1:0-1390 GCF_000209065.1 Trypanosoma cruzi
GTGGGAGCCTGACGCAGAACGACATCCGCGGCGGTGGGAGCACCGTCCCGACGCTGCTGATGGTGGCGCTGCCGCCGCCGTTTCGATGGGCACGCGACCCGCAGCTCGGCACGCACCTGAGCTTCGTGCCGGTGTCGACGGCGCAGCCTCGCGGGTTTGGCGGTCCGTGGGGAGCGATGCTGAGCAACGCGACGTGGGTGCGCAACGCGACGAATCCGTCCACCGTCCTGGAGCTGGCTGTGCCCGTGCACCGCGGTTACTTCATTGCTGCCGACGAGACGATAGTCATTCGCTGCGACGCTGCGGCGGTGTCTGGCGGCTGCAGGGGTGTGCTGCTTGGGTCCTTCACGATCAGGTCTGCCACGCTGCCCGCCGCTGCCAGCGCCCTCTCGGCGATCACCGGCGTTGTTGCGGGTGCGGCGGCTGTTGCCGTTGTGGTGACCGGCGGGCTGGGCTCCGTCCTGGAGATGCAGGCGCTCGGCGTGTTCGCGAGGATGTCATGCGCCTCGGCGCAGGAGCGTGCGAGCACCGTTGCGCTGCCGTACTTCCTGTCGGTGTTCGCTGCCCTTGACCCGCTGTGGATGGTGGTGGGCAACGCGCTGCTCGCCGCTGTGTTTGGGTGCGTGCACTGCGGTGCGACGGCGGCCTTCCAGCGGTGGCGCGGCGTGGACGCGGCGAGTGCGTGGACGACGATGCGCTTCCCGAGCCTGACGTACGTTGTGGCGCACGCGATGCACCTCGGCATTTTCTTTGGCTCGGTGCTTGCACTGGCGATGCCTGGCGCCCGCGTGCAGCACCGCGTGATCGGTGTCGTTGGCGTGCTGTACGGTGTGGCGTTCCCTGCTGGTGTGTGCTACTTGATTGCCCGACACGCGGGCGCGAGCTTCACGAGGTACTGGCAGTTTTCTAGGAAGCCGCTGCACGAGCGCCTGCTGTACCCCGTCGGGTATTGGCACCCCGCGGCGCAGCAGCGGATGTACGGCGGCATGCTGACGAACATGAGGGGCAGCCGCGTGTACTGGTGCGTGTTCCAGCTGTCGGTGCTGTGTGTGGTGTGCCTGATTGCGGCTGTGCAGTCGCCCGTGGGAGGCTGCCACGTCCAGTACTTCTGCATGGCGGCTGTGCTGGTTGCGGGCGCGGGCGTGGTTGCCTTCACGAACATGATGCGCTCGTCCTTCCTGACGGTGATGCACACTGCGAGCTTTGTGCTCCTTGCGGCGCTGTTCGTGGTCAGTGCGGCCAACCACCTTGCGCCGAGCGACGGCGGTGCGAGGGCGTACGCGGCTATCGTGCTGCTGCTGGCGACTGTGGTGCTTGCGGTCACTGTGTACAGCATGGTTGTGTGGTACGCGGAGGACCGCCACTGGCAGGAGCTGCGCGAGCCGCGGCG
>NW_914405.1:0-1390 GCF_000209065.1 Trypanosoma cruzi
TTGGGAAATTGTGAAAAGGGTGTTTGCGAGGGGGCTGGTTAACTCAATGAATATCTTGTGATAAAACAAATACATTTCTGGGCGATTTTTGTTTCTTTTTCTAACTTTTGTTCTTTCGGGGGACCGCGACGGAAGGAGTCAAGGGGCCGATAGCGGTGAGACGAAATTATTTATGTATTGGTTTTTCCGCTCACCCCCTTTTGGTTCCTCCACCTTGCGGCGGGGTCTTGTGGCTGGAGGATCCGAAAGTCTGCCACTTCTTATGTAATGAACATTTTCAATTCGAATAGAGTCCACCATTTCATGGTGGTGACTATCAGAATATATAGTTGGAGCAAACATCGAGGATGTGGCGAACCCACTGCCTCTCCACCATCTATTTTTTCCCTTCCTTTCTTGTCTGTGATTTCAGGATCCGACCAGCAGCTCAGACGAATGTGTCAAATCTATTTTTCAAAAATTATGTTTATTTTTTTTTTTATGAAATGTGTTTTTTATTTTTTTTCTTTTCTTCTGATTTTTGGTGAGGAAGGCCATTTTTGTATCTTGAGCACGTAATTTGTGATGATGCCGGTGGCATTGGTGCGGGAAATCTTTTTTTCTTGTACTATTTGCTCCCAACAGCATTGATATCATGCATCGCCCCTCCTACTGTGATGGATGACGTGGGCCACTATAAAATAGAGGAAAAAGTGATTCTATGTGTTGGGCTCCGCTGTCATAATAAGAGGTGATTATCACCGATTCTGCTTGTCATTGAAGAGAAACTACTGTTTTGTTTTGTACGGGTTCCTATTAGCACGTGACGGCTTGTTGTGTCCTACTGGATCCGCTAAATGCGATGAAAGGGTGATGCGGGTGTAGCAGAGACGTCATGAATGTTCTCAAAGAAGCATTTCTGTCATGCTTCTCTTGTTTTGCCTTCGCGAAAGTCGTTGTTATGCCGTCTTCATGCCTGCCGCGCTCCTATTTTACCGTTATCATTATTACTATTATTGTTTCTATTACCATTATTATTGTTTTTTTGCGGCGGTGGTCGAAAACCTCTAGGCTGATAAGTAAGGCTACACAAGCGAAAATACACACAAAGAGATGCCATCCAAGAAGCAGACTGATGTGAGTGGTGGGGACAGGCAGCCCGACGAGACTCCCACATTTTGCTCGTTGGAGAACCTGAAGGTTGCACAAGTGCAGGTGGTTGGTGGAACACTGAACGGATTCTCAATTGGCTTTGTTGCCGTGTATGCTTATTTCTACCTGATGTCCACGGACTGCTCGATGTACAAGAAGGAGGTGGCTTGCAACAGGGTATTGAACGCGGAGTGTTCTTGGAACGGAACACGTGGGGAATGCGGCTGGAACGGCTTTACCTGCTTTTGGGGGCACGGTA
>NW_914407.1:0-1391 GCF_000209065.1 Trypanosoma cruzi
GTGCTGCAGTCGGCGGATCGTTTTCGAGCGGCTGCTGCACCGCACGTTGTGGTCTAAATTTTTGTTTCGAATTATGAATGGTGGTGGTCAGAGACACTCTCTTTCAATGTCTGTTTGCGTGTTCACACACTGGACGCCAAACAACCCTGAACTATCCGCTGCTTGGAGGAGTTTCGCGAGATCTTGCCCACATGGGTGCTGCAGTCGGCGGATCGTTTTCGAGCGGCTGCTGCACCGCACGTTGTGGTCTAAATTTTTGTTTCGAATTATGAATGGTGGTGGTCAGAGACACTCTCTTTCAATGTCTGTTTGCGTGTTCACACACTGGACGCCAAACAACCCTGAACCATCCGCTGCTTGGAGGAATGTCGCGAGATCTTGCCCACAAGGGTGCTGCACTCGCCGGATCGTTTTCGAGCGGCTGCTGCACCACACGCTGTGGTCTAAATTTTTGTTTCGAATTATGAATGGTGGTGGTCAGAGGCACTCTCTTTCAATGTCTGTTTGCGTGTTCACACACTGGACGCCAAACAACCCGGAACTATCCGCTGCTTGGAGGAGTTTCGCGAGATCTTGCCCACAAGGGTGCTGCAGTCGCCGGATCGTTTTCGAGCGGCTGCTGCACCGCACGTTGTTGTCTAAATTTTTGTTTCGAATTATGAATGGTGGTGGTCAGAGGCACTCTCTTTCAATGTCTGTTTGCGTGTTCACACACTGGACGCCAAACAACCCGGAACTATCCGCTGCTTGGAGGAATGTCGCGAGATCTTGCCCACAGGGGTGCTGCACTCGCCGGATCGTTTTCGAGCGGCCGCTGCACCGCACGTTGTGGTCTAAATTTTTGTTTCGAATTATGAATGGTGGTGGTCAGAGACACTCTCTTTCAATGTCTGTTTGCGTGTTCACACACTGGACGCCAAACAACCCTGAACTATCCGCTGCTTGGAGGAATTTCGCGAGATCTTGCCCACAAGGGTGCTGCAGTCGGCGGATCGTTTTCGAGCGGCTGCTGCACCGCACGTTGTGGTCTAAATTTTTGTTTCGAATTATGAATGGTGGTGGTCAGAGACACTCTCTTTCAATGTCTGTTTGCGTGTTCACACACTGGACGCCAAACAACCCTGAACTATCCGCTGCTTGGAGGAATTTCGCGAGATCTTGCCCACAAGGGTGCTGCAGTCGGCGGATCGTTTTCGAGCGGCTGCTGCACCGCACGTTGTGGTCTAAATTTTTGTTTCGAATTATGAATGGTGGTGGTCAGAGACACTCTCTTTCAATGTCTGTTTGCGTGTTCACACACTGGACGCCAAACAACCCTGAACTATCCGCTGCTTGGAGGAATGTCGCGAGATCTTGCCCACAGGGGTGCTGCACTCGGCGGATCGTTTTCG
>NW_914408.1:0-1391 GCF_000209065.1 Trypanosoma cruzi
GCCCCGCTGCGATGTGTGGTGCCCAGGATGCGGTTGCCGTTGTTAAGGATGCAGCGGCCGCCATGCGTGCAGGAGAGCGTCATCTGCGTCATTGTGCCTGCAGAACTTGCAGGTGCTGCGAGGAGGTGCAGACGACCTCTCGTTATTGGGACGCTGAGGCTGTTTTTCTTCTTTCTTGAGCGGGAGAAGCAACTCTTCTTGCACGTGACGTGCTGGTCTGCATCGATGCCCCAAACGGGTTGTCACGCAGCCGTGCCGTTGCAGTGCAACTCTCGTGCTCCTCACTGCACACGTGGCTCCCTGTTGCTTGGCTTATTTGTAGCGCCATGGCCTGCGGTCCCCCATTGGGAGGCTGCTCACATGTTTTTCTTAATTTTTTTGTGCTGTTGAGAGGTGCTGTGGGGTAATGGCTGCGGGGATGGTGATTTTGTGCTTCGCTGTGAGCGGTGACGGTGTGTACTGCTGTTTTGTTCTCTTTCTGCCGCTGTTGCCTGTTGCTCCCCTCCAAGAAGGAAGCTACTACCAAGCGCGAATCGCTACTGTGAAATTCGAAGGCAGTGAAAGGACCAACAACAGCACACACACAGTCCACACACATATTTGTATGCTCTCACGTGTTGCTGCAGTGAAGGCAACCCGCATACACAACCGTCGCCGCGTGACCGGATCCACCGGAAGGAGGAGGGAAGGAAGAGAGAGTGAGCCGCAGAGACCCAACATGTCCCGGCCTGTGTTTGCTTCCGCGTTGCTCCTCCTTGTTGTGATGATGTGCTGCGGCAGTGGAGATGCACACGCGGTGGAGATCAATTTGCGGGATGCGCAGCTGCCGAATGAGGTTGCTATTCTTGTGCCAGAGAAGACGCTGGTGGACCCAAAAGGTGGGAAGGGCCAAATTACAACGAGGGAGTCATTTGCCGCTCCTTCTCTCGTCCGTGCTGGTGGAGTGATGACTGTGCTTGCCGAGGGTTGGATCAGGTATACTGGATCGCACAAAACATCGAGTGAGCTTGGTTCTGCCGATATTGTGGCGGGGTACATCAGCGCTGCGGAGACGTGGCCATCCATTGTTGCTGAAGTCACCAGCACGGAATGGAGGGCACACACTGTCCTTGGCGATGGGAATGGCGATGATCTTGTGGGCGTTTTGCGAAATCCCACATCAGTTGGAATGGACAATAAGGCGTTTCTACTTGTGGGAAACTGTACTATTAAGTATGACGCTACTAAAAAGATTTGGCAGGAGGTTGGCTGGGATATTCGAATGCTTGTGGGTGAGGCCACGCAGTCCATATCCAGCGGTCGGGGTGAATGGATCGAATGGGCTGCACCCATATCACTGATGTCACTGATCCCCGAAAAGCTTAAAAGTGCACTGAAGGAATTTGTGGGCG
>NW_914409.1:0-1391 GCF_000209065.1 Trypanosoma cruzi
GGATAGTTCAGGGGTGTTTGGCGTCCAGTGTGTGAACACGCAAACAGACATTGAAAGAGAGTGCCTCTGACCACCACCATTTCATAATTCAAGACAAAAATTTAGACCACAGCGTGTGGTGCAGCAGCCGCTCGAAAACGATTATCCGACTGCAGCACCCTTGTGGGCAAGATCTCGCGACATTCCTCCAAGCAGCGGATAGTTCAGGGTTGTTTGGCGTCCAGTGTGTGAACACGCAAACAGACATTGAAAGAGAGTGCCTCTGACCACCACCATTCATAATTCGAAACAAAAATTTAGACCACAGCGTGTGGTGCAGCAGCCGCTCGAAAACGATCCGCCGAGTGCAGCACCCTTGTGGGCAAGATCTCGCGACATTCCTCCAAGCAGCGGATAGTTCAGGGTTGTTTGGCGTCCAGTGTGTGAACACGCAAACAGACATTGAAAGAGAGTGCCTCTGACCACCACCATTCATAATTCGAAACAAAAACATAGACCACAGCGTGTGGTGCAGCAGCCGCTCGAAAACGATCCGGCGAGTGCAGCACCCCTGTGGGCAAGAGCTCGCGACATTCCTCCAAGCAGCGGATAGTTCCGGGTTGTTTGGCGTCCAGTGTGTGAACACGCAAACGGACATTGAAAGAGAGTGCCTCTGACCACCACCATTCATAATTCGAAACAAAAATTTAGACCACAGCGTGTGGTGCAGCAGCCACTCGAAAACGATTATCCGACTGCAGAACCCTTGTGGGCAAGATCTCGCGACATTCCTCCAAGCAGCGGATAGTTCAGGGTTGTTTGGCGTCCAGTGTGTGAACACGCAAACGGACATTGAAAGAGAGTGCCTCTGACCACCACCATTCATAATTCGAAACAAAAACATAGACCACAGCGTGTGGTGCAGCAGCCGCTCGAAAACGATTATCCGACTGCAGCACCCTTGTGGGCAAGATCTCGCGACATTACTCCAAGCAGCGGATAGTTCAGGGTTGTTTGGCGTCCAGTGTGTGAACACGCAAACAGACATTGAAAGAGAGTGCCTCTGACCACCACCATTCATAATTCGAAACAAAAATTTAGACCACAGCGTGTGGTGCAGCAGCCGCTCGAAAACGATTATCCGACTGCAGCACCCTTGTGGGCAAGATCTCGCGACATTCCTCCAAGCAGCGGATAGTTCAGGGTTGTTTGGCGTCCAGTGTGTGAACACGCAAACAGACATTGAAAGAGAGTGCCTCTGACCACCACCATTCATAATTCGAAACAAAAATTTAGACCACAGCGTGTGGTGCAGCAGCCGCTCGAAAACGATCCGCCGAGTGCAGCACCCTTGTGGGCAAGATCTCGCGACATTCCTCCAAGCAGCGGATAGTTCAGGGTTGTTTGGCGTC
>NW_914410.1:0-1391 GCF_000209065.1 Trypanosoma cruzi
ACAAAAAAAAAGAGACAATCATAGAAAACAAAGATCCCCGCCCCCAAACAGGAAAAACATTAAAGAAAACGCGATTCTTTTTTTTGTCCTTACTGCCGGGGTTGGCCGCTGCAAGAAATAAAAAATGGTAGGGCGGTGGCCCCGGACGTTGGATACAACACGACGTGTCGAATTATCCAAGTTGCAGCGGCTGCCCCGGACGTTAGATACAGGACGACGTGTCGAATTATCCAAGTTGCAGCGGCTGCCCCGGACGTTGGATACAACACGACGAATCGTAGTAACCACGCTGCGGCTGCGGCCCCGTACGAGAGATATATGACGACTTATCGTAGTAACCACGCTGCGGCTGCGGCCCCGTACGAGAGATATATGACGAACTTATCGTAGTAACCACGCTGCGGCGGCGCACCCTAAACATGTCGTTTTCGTTTTCCAGGGGACAACGCAAATGTGCTCGATTGTTCGAAGATCGAAATTAATACTTTACGTGAAAAGGGGTCGCGCGACCGCATTTTTATAGCTCAGTGGCAAACACGCTCACAATGTCATCCGGGGACGCGGGTTCGATTCCCGCAGAAGCCTAAGTTTTTTCCATTTTTTTTTGAATTCTTGTTTCATATGCTTTTAAAACTTCTGGTTTGCAGGACGGTGTGCGAGTTCTGCAATCGCACTGATTCCATCTGTTTCGTGGTTTGTGCGGCTGCGGCTGCGGTGGTGCCCGCGTGAGAGTGAGTGTGAGAGAACCATGCACCGCCCGCACACACACTTTTCCTTCTCTCTCTGTGTGTGTGTGTCCCCTTGCATGGACTCTCGCCCTCACCTCACCCCACGAGGCACACACAATAATGTGCCCATTGTATATATGCATGCACACCCATGCATGCCCGTTGGTGCTCTCTTTTGCACGACACGCACCGCTGCCGTCCTGCCTGGCTGCATGGGCGGAGCACCGTAACTGTTTCTGTTTTGTTTTTATTGCATTGAGTGGGCGACCTCTCTCTCTCTCCCTCTGTGTGTGTGTTTTGCTTTACGGGAGTAATGAGAGTGTGTGTGCGCTGGTCGTCCCACGCTTCGGCTTTTTGTTTTGTTTTCCTTTTTTTTTTTGTGGTTGAGTGCACCCATTCCGCGGCTGCGTGTGTGTGTGTGTGTGTGTGATGATATGAGTAATTTGCGTGTGTGCTATCTGCCTCTCTCTGCCGTTGCTTTCTTCAGACTCTCTTGTGGCGCACAGCTGCTCTGCAAGTATAGGCGCTGACAAACACACACACACATGCACACACATGCCGTGTTTAAAACGCTGAGAATGCACGCACGCACAGGATTGTGGCTGCGGAGGCCCTCGCGAGGGGGGAAAAAGCCTGCATTTTGTTTTTTTTTGACATGTTGCT
>NW_914411.1:0-1391 GCF_000209065.1 Trypanosoma cruzi
TACATATCGGACGTCATCCTTGGGTGGAAGCCCATGCTGGAGTCCAAATTGCACGCCACGACAAGCGCGGATGGAGTAATTTTGCCCTCCGATGTTGTAATGACCTGCAACCCACTTCTTGCAGAAAAGTTGCTGGCCCTCTTTATGCCGGCTGAGGGCGCGCCGCTAGAAAGCACGATGACGATGAAGGCGGCGGAATTCTATCAGAAGGAGTGTGCCGTTGTGATGAAGACATCCGTGGCGCACCTTGTGATGAACGCCTTTCATCTTGCCGTGGCGCTCGGCGAAGAAGTGGGCGACGGCGTAGCGGTGAGTAATGAACTTGCGTTGCAAATCTTCTGGTTCAGCATCTCGTGGGCCTTCGGTGGCATGTTGGAGTCGAAGGATCGCGTGAAATTTGACGACTTTGTGCGACAACAGTACGACGGCCTACCGCCCGCCTCGGAGGGCCTCGTGTTTGACTTCTCGCTGAATTGCAAGACCGGACGCTGGGAGCACTGGTCGATGTTCCTCGAGAAGTGGAAGTACCCGGGAGACGATCGGTTGGACTTCTCAACGCTTTTCATCCCCACCACAGACTCCGCACGGCTGCACTTTTTGGCCAACTGCAACTTCATACAGAAGCGACCAACGCTTTTGATCGGGGTGAGTGGCACGGCCAAGACCGTCACGATGGAGAAGCTGCTGTTGAAGATAAAGACAGGATCGGAGACATCAAACTTTCGCAAACTGAACTTCTCCTCCATGACGACACCGCAAAATTTTTATAATGCGCTGGACGATATGACGGAGAAAAGAATGGGTTCGACCTTTGGACCAAAGAACTGCGAGATGCTAACTGTGTTCATTGACGACATCAACATGCCGGAGATCAATGAATGGGGCGATCAGATTACAAATGAGATTGTGCGGCAGGTAGTGGAGTCCAGTATGGTATACGACTTGGGCCTCGCAGGGCGGCGCAAGGAACTACGAGGACTTGTTTACATGGCCGCCATGTCACATCCTTCCGGGGGTAAAAACGACATTCCGAATCGTCTCAAGCGACACTTCTCCGTCTTTAACGTCCCGTTGCCAGAAGAGAGTTCCGTGCAGCAGATTTTTGGTGTCATCTTCGAAAGCCGCTTCTGCAATGACAATTACGCTCGTGGGGTGCAGGATATTGCCAAGATGTTGACGCAGATGTCTATTTCATTCTGGCGGGCCATTGGAAAACGAATGTTGCCAACACCTGACAAGTTCCACTACTTCTTCAACTTGCGTGACCTTTCACGTATCACGCAAGGTGTCATGATGGCCGGTATGTTCAACGACCCAGACCGCCCAGAGAAGCGTTCTACCAGCAAACCATGGGAGACGATCACCGATGCCGTGTCTTTGGTGCGGATATG
>NW_914412.1:0-1391 GCF_000209065.1 Trypanosoma cruzi
GTCAGAGACACTCTCTGTCAATGTCTGTTTGCGTGTTCACACACTGGACGCCAAACAACCCTGAACTATCCGCTGCTTGGAGGAGTTTCGCGAGATCTTGCCCACAGGGGTGCTGCACTCGGCGGATCGTTTTCGAGTGGCTGCTGCACCACACGCTGTGGTCTAAATTTTTGTTTCGAATTATGAATGGTGGTGGTCAGAGACACTCTCTTTCAATGTCTGTTTGCGTGTTCACACACTGGACGCCAAACAACCCGGAACCATCCGCTGCTTGGAGGAATGTCGCGAGATCTTGCCCACAGGGGTGCTGCACTCGGCGGATCGTTTTCGAGTGGCTGCTGCACCGCACGTTGTGGTCTAAATTTTTGTTTCGAATTATGAATGGTGGTGGTCAGAGACACTCTCTTTCAATGTCTGTTTGCGTGTTCACACACTGGACGCCAAACAACCCGGAACCATCCGCTGCTTGGAGGAATTTCGCGAGCTCCTTCCCACAAGGGTGCTGCACTCGCCGGATCGTTTTCGAGCGGCCGCTGCACCACACGCTGTGGTCTAAATTTCTGTTTCGAATTATGAATGGTGGTGGTCAGAGACACTCTCTTTCAATGTCTGTTTGCGTGTTCACACACTGGACGCCAAACAACCCTGAACTATCCGCTGCTTGGAGGAGTTTCGCGAGATCTTGCCCACAGGGGTGCTGCACTCGGCGGATCGTTTTCGAGCGGCTGCTGCACCACACGCTGTGGTCTAAATTTTTGTTTCGAATTATGAATGGTGGTGGTCAGAGACACTCTCTTTCAATGTCTGTTTGCGTGTTCACACACTGGACGCCAAACAACCCTGAACTATCCGCTGCTTGGAGGAGTTTCGCGAGATCTTGCCCACAGGGGTGCTGCACTCGGCGGATCGTTTTCGAGCGGCCGCTGCACCACACGCTGTGGTCTAAATTTTTGTTTCGAATTATGAATGGTGGTGGTCAGAGACACTCTCTTTCAATGTCTGTTTGCGTGTTCACACACTGGACGCCAAACAACCCTGAACTATCCGCTGCTTGGAGGAGTTTCGCGAGATCTTGCCCACAAGGGTGCTGCACTCGCCGGATCGTTTTCGAGCGGCCGCTGCACCACACGCTGTGGTCTAAATTTCTGTTTCGAATTATGAATGGTGGTGGTCAGAGACACTCTCTTTCAATGTCTGTTTGCGTGTTCACACACTGGACGCCAAACAACCCTGAACTATCCGCTGCTTGGAGGAGTTTCGCGAGATCTTGCCCACAAGGGTGCTGCAGTCGGCGGATCGTTTTCGAGTGGCTGCTGCACCGCACGTTGTGGTCTAAATTTTTGTTTCGAATTATGAATGGTGGTGGTCAGAGGCACTCTCTTTCAATGTCT
>NW_914413.1:0-1391 GCF_000209065.1 Trypanosoma cruzi
TGCCGCGTCGGTGATGGCTGGCTCTTGTGCGGCAGTCTTCTTCCTGTCATTTCTGCAGCTGCATCGTCACTTCCTTTCCCCGCTTTTCCTCGTTGTTTTTTTTCCAACGCGTGCGACACAAGGTTGAAGAGACCTTTTGAGCTGATCCAGTGGAGGGTAGAAACAGCGACAGACCCGACCACCGCCAACAATGACTTACCAATCAATGACAACCGCATGGTGTGTTGCCATCCTGCTCCTTGCCGTGACAGGCGCAAACGGCCTGTACGTGCTGGAGCTGGTGCAAGTGGCTCATCGCCACGGTGTGAGTCCGCCTCCGGTGGCCACACCCAACCGTGAGAAGTTGTGCAGCCCCAACGGCGCAAGCAGCTGCACCGCCATCGCAAAGAGAGGCGTGGAGCAGATGACGGCCATGGGGGCCCACATTCGGCAGCTGTACAGCGGGGACGCGGCCACTTTTGGTAGCGCCACGTGGTTCCAGTCGCCCTACGACGTTTCAGCCGTGTCCACCCGTTCCATTGCGGACCCCGCCACGGTCCAGGCGGCGGCGGCGCTGCTGGGTGGGATTTACGCCAGTGAGAACGCCACTATCGTCCCGACGATCATCTCGACCGCACCCGAGCGGGACGCTCTGCTCAACGTGGAGGCATTCCCGTCGTCCACCATCACAAGGATGATCAACGCGAAGGCGTTCAATGCGACACTGGAGTCGGTTGTGGACGAGCAGTTCCCCGACGCCAGTGTCGTGGAAGCCATGGGCGCGGAGGTCGGCCTGGATGCTGCACTCTGTTCGGCACCCGCCACGAGGATGGTGTGCTGTCAGCAGCTGCAGAAGCTGGCGGTGATGTATGCTGCGATGGGAGCCACCGACAGCGCTCCCACTGTGATGGCGAACAAGGCCAAGCTGGATGCTGTTGCCGCCGCGTACTTCCACGTCTCGCAGGGCTACAACGCCAGCGTGCCCCAGGATGTGGCGCGCGGCAGCCTTGGACTGCCGCTTGCGCGAGAGCTGCTTCGCAACATGCGCGCGAAGATGCTTCCTGTGGGTGACGCCAACCGCAACACGAAGATTATGATGCAGTACGCCCACCGGGTTCCCATCCAAACGGCGCTTGGGCACGATCCGAGCGACGCGACGCCACTGGGCGAGACGTTTCTGGTGGACCTTCTGCGCGATGACGCGACGAACGCCTATTTTGTGCGACTGCGGTACGCAGCTGCGACGAATGGTGCACCGGCTGCCGCCTTCTTTCCGTTCCGTTGTCTCAGCGCGGCCGACGTGCCGACGGATGCCACCACGGCGGACGGCGTCATTTGCCCCTTCGACGACTTTACCCGGTTTGTTGAGTCCAGCAGCGGCACGAGCGCTGCCGGGGCTGCCTGCTACCTTG
>NW_914414.1:0-1392 GCF_000209065.1 Trypanosoma cruzi
ACCCATGAAAAGGAGGGAGCCCACCCAACCTATACACATTCTCTCCATGGCTTATTTATTTCTTTATTTATTTTTTTTGTGGGCCTCTCTTACCGACATTTGGTGCTTGAATTAATTGAAGGAAGGCGTTCAAATCTATCTTTTGCTTTTGGACAGCCACCGTTTCTTTGGATTTTTCACCTTACTGCAGGGTCCAGTGATCCTGCAGATCCCACCGAAGCGCCTCCTTTTTAAAAGTTTGCCATTTAGGCTCAGAAGCCGTGTTTTTTTTTTTTTTTTGTTTTTGTTTTTTTTTGTTTTGTTTTGTTTTGTTTTTGTGCGTGTTTGTATAGCCAGAAGCATTACGGTGAGATAAAATGATATGTTATCCTGCCTCTTCTGTTGTTTTGTCTTCAGCTTTGGGAAGAGTGTTCCAGCTCCACTGATGTGGGGATTCCACCGTTCTGTTGAATCGGTGCCCTTGCTTTTGTCTTTTGTGACTAACTTCTGGCCGCAATGTGGGCGAGTGGGCGGAGTGTTTCCATGGGGGCGTGAAGAATGCGTAGCAGAGCATTGACGTGCGTCACTGTCGCCAACCCCGATCCCATTGAACCGCATCTCCCTCTATTGTGTGTGGTATTCCTCTCGCCTTGCTTCCCTTCTACTTTTTTTCTTTTTCCTCCCCATGTTGTAGGAAGACAACAGGCTACGCAGCACGGTAATAATTGGGCGGTGATGATGGCGGCGGCGCGGCAAGGGCCGGGTTTGCATAAGGAAACGGGCTGTTGTGGTGGCATCCCACTTTTGGGGTGGCGACTTTCCACGTATGCGCTCTACCTCGTTTTGCTGCTGCTTCTTCTCCCGCAGAGCGGAGTTGGGCAGGCCGCATGCCCCGAGATTGAAGTAAAAGTTTTAGCCCTAAATCTGACGGATCCCCCAATGCCCACATACCTTTCGGAATCACTTTACCACGGATTTGTTGCGGCATTATGGTCGCGTAACTACATTGTTGGGGAGAATGTACGTGTGACCCTCATCAATAAATCGACCACGATGGCTGAATCCGGTAAGGCCATTGAAGAAGCTTTGAAGGCTGATCCTAGCATTTTTATTCTTGCTAATGTCATTGGTGATACGACTTTGGATTACTATTTGCCTGTCATTACGAATCGAAAAATTGTTTCATTTGCCCCATTTACCGGGTCGACAATGGTACGGCAGTGGAACCAACATCTGTACTTTGTGCGTGCTGATCCATTGGCCGAGCTTTTTGCACTGATCCGCTACGCCTTGTCCCAACTACGGGTGCGTCGGCTGGGCTTCATGTATCTAGAGGATGTTTCTTTCGGTGATGAGGAGTACGACGAAACGAAAAACGTGATGACGCGTTTTGGCTACAATTTGAGCGGTGTC
>NW_914415.1:0-1392 GCF_000209065.1 Trypanosoma cruzi
CGCAGCTGAAGGAGGCGCGCCGCGGACAGGAGAAGCTGGACGCCGTGCAGCGTCAAAATGAGGAATTGCAGTCGCAGCTGAAGGAGGCGCGCCGTGGACTGGAGAAGCTGGACGCCGTGCAGCGTCAAAATGAGGAATTGCAGTCGCAGCTGAAGGAGGCGCGCCGTGGACAGGAGAGGCTGGACGCCGTGCAGCGTCAAAATGAGGAATTGCAGTCGCAGCTGAAGGAGGCGCGCCGTGGACAGGAGAAGCTGGACGCCGTGCAGCGTCAAAATGAGGAATTGCAGTCGCAGCTGAAGGAGGCGCGCCGTGGACAGGAGAAGCTGGACGCCGTGCAGCGTCAAAATGAGGAATTGCAGTCGCAGCTGAAGGAGGTGCGCCGCGGACTGGAGAAGCTGGACGCCGTGCAGCGTCAAAATGAGGAATTGCAGTCGCAGCTGAAGGAGGCGCGCCGCGGACAGGAGAAGCTGGACGCCGTGCAGCATCAAAATGAGGAATTGCAGTCGCAGCTGAAGGAGGCGCGCCGTGGACAGGAGAAGCTGGACGCCGTGCAGCGTCAAAATGAGGAATTGCAGTCTAGGCTAAATGATGCGCGTCGCGGACAGGAGAAGCTGGATGCCCTGCAGCGACACAATGAGGAGTTGCAGTCGCAATTGTGTGAGGCGCGTCGTGCGGAGGAGGCGTTGGAGGATGCCCGCCGCCAAACCAGGCAGTCGCAGAGGCAGGTTGAGGATTTGCGCCGCTCTGAGAAGCGCCTGAGGGAGGCTTGTGAAGCCACTAGGGCAAGGGAAGAGGCGCTGATGCAGAAACTGCGTGCAGCCGAAAATGCGATTGCTGTGGCGAGGAAACATGAGGATGCCGTAAAGCAGAAGGCACGCGGCATCATAAATGCGGTGAAAACAGAGTACCAGCGACAACCATTTGTGTTGCCCGAGCCGCAAGAAACCGAGCAACTGCAGCGTGCGAATGATTCGCCCCGCGCACCGCTCGATGAGCCACCCCTGACAAAGGAGGGGCTGGAGTCGGAGGAGGAGGCCGCACACCAATTGGTGGAGGAGGATGAATCCGAAGCCATGACGGCGGCGTTGGGTGAGGCCTCCGGCAAGCTAGAGGCAGCAGAATTGCAACGGCAGCTTGATGCGCTTCGCCGGCAGAAGGACAAGCTGCGACTGCAGCTGAGGGAGGCGCGTCGCGGACAGGAGAAGCTGGACATCCTGCGCCGACACAACGAAGATTTGCAGTCTAGGCTAAATGATGCGCGTCGCGGACAGGAGAAGCTGGATGCCCTGCAGCGACACAATGAGGAGTTGCAGTCGCAATTGTGTGAGGCGCGTCGTGCGGAAGAGGCGTTGGAGGATGCCCGCCGCCAAACCAGGCAGTCGCAGAGGCAGG
>NW_914416.1:0-1392 GCF_000209065.1 Trypanosoma cruzi
CCAAGAAGAGCTTAATATTGGGACGCCCGTGACAGTGTTGGACTGTGGTGCGTGCACGGTGGACGCCGTGTGCTTTGCAGCGAGGACGAGCAGCATCAGCGGCTGTGAGTGCGTGTGCGCTGCTGGCGGCTACGGTGAAACGTGTCTGCCAGCTGCGGTTCCGGACGGTCTTGGGCCGCTCCCGCTCCCCGATGCGAAGGACACGGAGGTCCGCTGCGTGCACGGTGGCAGCATCGACTCTTTGGACTATCCTGGTCCCGGTGCGCGTGGTCTGTGCCTTGTCAACGTGACCTTCACCGCCCCGATGTTGCTGGACCTGTCGTATTTTGACGCACCACAACAGACACTCAACATCACACTGCTGCAGTGCGTCCTCATGGGCCTGTTGATCAGGGGGAGTGGTGCGCGCGTGCACGTGAGCGTGACATCCTCGATGCTGGATTCTGGTGCATTGGTGTTTGAGGGCGATTTTGGCGTGAGCTCCCAGATACTGGTGGTGGGCAGTGTGCTTGTGACGATGTCGTCTTACGCCATTTTATTTTTAAAGTTTTTTCTTGGTGTGAACTCGACGTTGCTGCTGCTTGACAACAAATTGGAGGGGAGTAATTGCGCGTTGTATATTTCCAATGCTGCTGTTGATGGTGGCGGGGTCATTGTGAAGGGAAATACGCTGATCACAACGGAGGAGGATGACGGTGTGGAATCATCTGTTTGCGTTAATGCTATTGATTTGAAGAACGGCGGCTACTTTGACGTGGAGAACAACACGATGAGTGCTGCTAATGGTGTTTACATTTTTGGGGAAACCACCGTGAGCTCCGCGGGGCTGCTGCGAGTGGCGGACTGCACCTTTATTGGCAGCACGAAGGTTTCGACTTCTGCGCTGTCGTATTTGTATGGCTCGGTGACCCTCGAGGGTGGTGCGCAGTGGCGTGTGGAGGGCAACAACGTGAGTGCAGCCTCGGTATTAAATATTCCTCATTTTCAGCACAAAATTCAGCTGTCGGGCAGCGGCACTACTGTGGCGCTTGCACACAACCGTCAGGTGGACTCGAGTGTTTCCTTCGCCAAATTTCTCCCATCGAGCATTGTCGTGACGTTACCCGCGCGGTTTGTGGTGGGGTGCAACCTGCAGGGCGGTGAGGAGGTGTCGTACGACGGCGTGTTTCCGGAGGAAGTGGAGGTGTTCAGGTGTGGCACATGCAACGACGACGCGGCGTGCTACATGCCCGGGACGGAGTCGGTGGACCGCAGCTTGTGCTCGTGCAGCTGCAAGGACGGATGGCATGGCGCGTCGTGTCTTCCCTTCGAGGTGCCCGACACGGTTGTGCCGCCCGTGGCGGAGAGAGCCGTCGACGGCGACACGAACTGCGTGGTGGAACAGACGCTGAC